>NW_022158394.1:0-195535 GCF_006535985.1 Synchytrium microbalum | reverse complement strand
GAGGCGTTGACGCAAACGTAATTCCAGTAACATACGGGGAGTAATTAG
This sequence comes from Synchytrium microbalum, assembly GCF_006535985.1. NCBI lineage: Eukaryota > Fungi > Chytridiomycota > Chytridiomycetes > Synchytriales > Synchytriaceae > Synchytrium > Synchytrium microbalum. Next base: position 195,487 of record NW_022158394.1, on the reverse strand, counting down.
CAACTTGAGTGGGTTTTAAGTGTTGTAATAATCGTAAATTTGCGGGACTATAATCCCAATAGAATACATGAGCCAAAAAAAAAAAAAAACGAGGTGACAGATACTTGGACTCTCACTTTCACGAATCAAATGGAATTGTCGGCGGGTCCTTGTGGATTTTTATCGAGATCGTTTTGAATTGAGCGACTCAAAACCGGTGTGTCTGCGTCTTGATCTTCTTCTCGCGTTTAGAAACAGTGCTTTTGGATACGATTCATCAGAAACACATTCCAGTGTCATCATCATCATCCGAACGATATTGACTTGTAAGGCGGCGATACGACCAGTATTAGCTTGCTACGAGGCCCACGTTCCAGTTCAACTGCAAGCTCAATCCGTAAAACAGAAAACAGCCTTCGTTGTTGTACGAGCAATGTCAACCATCAAGGCTGTCTTTTCTGCCAAAGTCACCCCTTTGCCATATGGTATGTGCCTGATATTTTAGCTCCGTCGTATATATGCTGGAGCTGCTTTGCTGGCACATTTCACATTGAATTTGACTAAACCCATCACAAAACACGTTCTAGCACCTCTTGCCACTGCCTTTCAACTAAAGCCATCGGTAACAGTCACGATTGATCAATCTGATGCACGAGATGCTTCAATTACAATCCCATCGTAAGCTTGCTCCTCGCGAACATCAATGTTTTTACTTTTTCCCAAAAACCCTGACACTCAAGTCTAGGCAAGGATCCAAACCGTGAGAACGTGTCAAATTAGCAAGCTCGTCTTTACAAGCAAGCTCTAATTGCTTCTTTATCTCAAACTACAAAGTGATGTTATTACTGGGGCAGCTCCAGTTCTACGTGCTCTAGGACGATTTGTTGATGGTTCTCACCACATATATGGTGCAGATGCCATCCGTGCTACTCAAATCGATCGCTGGATTGATTTTGCACAAGATACCCTCACATCTACAGCATTTGTTGAAGTATCCGGTGCTCTGGACGAGCTGAATCACCACTTGAAGCTCAGGAGCTTTTTGGTCGGATACCATCTTACCCTTGCAGACTTTGCTGTATGGGGAGCTTTGAAATCAAGCGCAGTGTATGCAGGTCTAGTCAAAGGAAACAAGGCTGGACCATATCTGATCCGGTGGTATGACCATCTATCGTCCGTTCCATCTGTCGTTGAGGCTCTTGCAGCTCTCGAAAATGCCAAGGCCAAGGCATCCACACATGTAAGTACGAGTTCCTTACCTTAGCAGTCACAGTCTTGTGTATTGTTCTTTTCGATAGGTTTTCGTTGTGTTTTAAGGACATAATTGAAAATGCACATCACACACTGATTCTTTTGATCCATATGCAACAGGTCAAGGGACAATCACACCAAGGCAACTTGGACCTAGATCTGACGGGCGCTGAAGAAGGCAATGTAGTAACCCGATTCCCACCAGAGCCTAGTGGATATTTACACATTGGACACGCCAAAGCTGCTTTATTGAATCAATACTATGCCCAAACATATAAAGGAAAAATGCTTCTTCGATTCGATGATACCAATCCATCGAAAGAAAAGATGGAGTATGAGGAATCTATAATAGAAGATTTAAGGCTTATTGGCATTCATCCTGATAAAACGTCGCATACATCTGATCACTTTGATTTGACTTACGAGTATGCTCTGAAGATGATCAAGATGGGTTTAGCCTACGCGGATGATACTGATCAAGAGACTGTATGTTGAAGGCGTCATCTTGGGTTTCTTGTGACTTTTTTGTTTTGACGAGCCCTTGGCTTTAGATGAGAGAAGAACGTACAGCTATGAAGGATTCAAAATGTCGGAACTTGTCAGTCGAGGAGAATCTTCGTCGATTCGAAGAGATGAAAAAAGCCACCGAGTTTGTAAGTCGGATATTTGAACAGACAACTCAGATTTTTTTTGTCACTCTAACTGATTCCTCATTTTCATTACAAAATAGGGCCTTACATGCTGCTTGCGAGCCAAAATCAACATGCAAGATGTCAATGGCACCATGAGAGATCCAGTCATTTATCGATGTAACTTGCAGCCACATCATCGAACAGGATCGACCTGGAAAATATATCCGACCTATGATTTCGTCTGTCCCCTAATTGATTCGTTAGAGGGTGTCACTCATGCTTTGCGTGACAAGGCATACCGTGATCGGAACTTCCAGTATGAATGGTTTTTGAAAGTATTGGACCTGCGATGGGTCCATATCCGAGATTTCAGGTTAGTGTGCAGAAGACTTGCTACATATGGTCTTCAACGTTATGCAGATCCAATCAAAGTGCCTCTTGCTTTTTGTTCACTTCAGATAGCCTTTTGAGAATAGCAAGTTAACCGCACCTACCAAATTTCTTAGCCGAATCAACTTTGTATACACTCTAATGTCAAAACGTAAGCTGGCGTGGTTTGTCGACACTGGTCGTGTCTCAGATTGGGATGATCCTCGCTTCCCAACTATACGTGGTATCCGCAGAAGAGGATTGACCATTGAAGCCTTGCGCAAGTACATCTTGTCACAAGGTGCTTCGCACAAGGACATGTTATTGGAATGGGACAAGATTTGGACCGAGAATAAACGAGTCATTGACCCCGTTGCACCTCGTCATACCGCCATCGCCAAGGAAAACATTGTCAAAGTCATCATAACAGATGATTCATTATCACCATACTCTAAAGAGATGGCCAAGCATAAAAAGAATCCAGATGTTGGTGTGAAACACACTGTATTCTCCAACAATATATATTTAGAGCAGGTTGATGCAGCCTTGATGGAAATGGATGAGGAAGTCACGTTGATGGATTGGGGTAATGCTATTGTGTCAGGTATTGCTCACAAGGCTGACAAAACAACCGTTGACTTTATATATCTTACACTGCACTTGGAGGGTGATTTCAAAAAGACCAAGAAAAAGCTGACGTGGTTGTCTATTGGTGGATCTGATGCTTCTGGCAAAGATGCAGGGGTTAATCTCGTCTTACATGATTATGATTATCTAATAACCAAGAAGAAGATGGAGGAAGATGAAGAGATTGATGCCGTTTTGACTCCAGTTACCGAATTCAAGGTATGGCAGTTTTAGTTAGTGTTCGAGGTTGATAATGTTTAACGTCGATTCTTGCTAGACTGAGGCAGTGGGAGACTGGAATCTGAAGCTTGTGAAGAAGGGTATGAAGTCCACAATTCGGGGTTTCTATGTTTTTGCACTCAATCTCATCAATCTCACCCATCGTACCAACTGTTTCTCTTTATAGGCGACATCATTCAATTTGAGCGAAAAGGATACTTTATATGTGATGTCGCTTATGACTCAAAGAAGCCCGACGAACCCCTGCAATTTATTTTGATACCTGATGGTAGTGCCGCTACTACAGCTTCAAAGGCAGACAAGAGTGTCACAGCTCCCGCATCAAAGGCTGAATCAGCTCCAGCAGCAGCCAAAGCTTCTTCTGCAGAAAAGCAAGCTAAAAAGGATGCAAAAGCTGCACCAGCAGCCAATGATATCTCGAGTATAAAAATGTATTCGGTTCCACCTGTATATGGAGATATCCAGATTGATGTTAGCAAAGTCACGAAGATGTACACTGTGCCTAATGTCATGGGTGATATCGACTTTGGTCATTCGAGCAAGGCGAATGGAGCTGTAAGTTACTGAACTGGACTGTATATTCGCTTTTGCTCAACAGCTCTCCCGGAAACCTTGTAGGTCAAACCAGCAGCTACACCAGCAGCAACGTCTTCTACTCCTGCACCAGCAGAAAAGAAGCCTGCGGCAGCTTCATCGTCGGCTGCACTCCCAGTTGCCACTTCTGGTGGCGAGTCTTTGATTTCCAAACTTGATATTGTCATTGGCAAGATCATTGATGTGAAGAAACATCCAGATGCTGATTCTCTTTGTACGCCACTGTTTTTGTTGTTTGAGACCTTCTTTGTTGGTGTATTAGAACACATATTTTTACATTCTACTTTAGATGTCGAACAAATCGATTGTGGAGAAGCTCAACCTCGTGAAGTTGTCAGTGGACTAGTCAAGTTCATGACTGAGGATCAAGTTCGTGTAAGTCAACAAAATCGGTGTTCGTGCATAAGTCGTATTTTTCTCGTCTGCTGAATTTATTTCGTATTGCTTTAGGGACGAGATGTGCTCATATTGAGAAACTTGAAACCAGCAGCGTAAGTTTTGGCCTTTCCAGCTGAGTCGAATCGTGCCTTTATTAGGAGGACAATCTAATACTAAAATCACCACACAACCTCATAGAATGCGTGGAGTCAAATCGCATGCCATGGTCTTGTGTTCATCGGATGCAGAACATACCAAGGTTGAATTCTTGATACCTCCAGCTGGATCAAAGCCTGGAGATCGAGTCTTCTTTGAAGGTCATCAAGGTATCATTTTGCTTACATCATTCCATGGGAATCGCCACGTCTTTTATTGTTGTCAGCTTGAAAAGACGAGCTCTCCAAACAAAGTGAGACCTGTGAATCACTCGTTCTCAGAACTTTTACTCTGTCTTGTAGGTGAACCCGAGGCACAATTGAATCCCAAAAAGAAGGTCTGGGAAAGCATACAACCTGACTTCACAACCACACCAGAGCTCGTTGCAGTGTGGAAGGGTATTCCTTTCCAGACTTCGAAAGGTGTTGTCAAGACTGCATCTCTTGTAGGAGCCACAATCAAGTAAATGTGAGAATCTGTAGCTAATAGAGAATGTTTTCACAAAGCAAACAGATCATCGCAACCATGTACGCGTTTCTGAGAGACCTTTGTTCATTCTAGTAAAAGCAGGGTTACAAGACTAGGGTTTAGTTTACGTTTTTTTTTTGTGTTTGAGTATGGTTAAATTCCTTCCATTTTTCATTTTCCTCCTCCCCAACACAACTACCACAAAACGAAACTGTCATTCAAGCATCCAACTCTTGATTCCCGACGTCTAACTATGCAAAGAAAAAACTAGAATACGACAACAGCAAAAAGAAAAACAAACAAATCAAAAAAATATTCAAACATGCAACCCCATTGATTGATTTAAACCCATATTTTGCAAGCTAGTTAGACACGATATTGCTACATTATGTAATGATCCACCCTCCCTTCAAACTCCCAATTTATGCAAATTATGCAAACATCCACATCGTGTTGTAACAGCATCTTTTTCAACATGTTTGATTCACGTCTTTGTGCCAACTCATTCATTTAATAAGGGTTAAAACCCGTTTCGACAGGTGAAGAGCGTTCCAACTCTTCCCATGGATTTTTAATAATCGATGGGGTTGCATATGAGGAAATGGGTGTTCCATTTATAACACTTTGTTCGACAAAAGCATTTTTAGCTTCTTTTATGGTTGTTGATGCTACTGCTACCTGCTCCGGTAATGATGACGATGGTTGATCTGGCGTGGCACTAGGTGAAGATGTTTCTTTCTTTATTTTCACTGCAGTTGGTAGTGCTGATAATGAAGCAGCAGGTGGAGCGGTGAGTTGTGCACGTGGTTCAGTCACTCCTGGTGGGGCTGGATCTGATGACGATGGTTGTTGATTTCGAGGAGCAGGTGGTTGTGGTTCATCCATTCTCCTTCTCTAAAAAGTAAGAAAATGGAGGGTGAGTCGGATTTGTAAAATCCCAATAGAGTCGTATGACGCAGGTTAACCAGCCGCATACGAAATGCCGTATGAAAACAATGTTCCCTTTTCTCAGAGTTATGGAGGACTGTGGGTTACTCACAGACGGTGCACCCACCTTTGGGTCTCGCTCACGATCGCGATCCATACTTCTTCGATCACGAGAGTAGCCTCCTCCTCCTCTATCACCACGACCACGGCCCCCTCCATAGTCATCTCGAGGTCTCCAACCACCTCTTTGTGGATATGGCGAGCCGCCTGGTCTATAATTATCATAATCACGGGGTGGGCCACCACCACCACCACGTCTCATGCCTCCTCCACGTTGTGAATCGTAGTTACCTCTGGTAGGATATCGTCCTCCACCACGATCGCCACGACCTCTTGACATTCCTCGACCGCCAGCACCACCACTATTGTATGGCACAGAATGATACTCTGGTCCAGGACCAGGTGGTGGATATATTGAAGTAGGTGGCATCATGTTGTATCCCCGTTCCATTGGAGGTTGTTGAGGTGCCATTCCGTCATAATTACCATAAGAGTTATCCATTTGAGGGACTGGTGGACGTTGTTGATGCTGCTGATGACCACCGCCCATAGACATTGGAGGACGACCACCACCACCGTAGCGAGTATCAGATCTTGGTCTATACGGAGATACGGGACCAGAAGGTTGCATTCCATTTACTATTGATGGAGGAGCACCCTGAAGAGGGGGAGGCCTAGGAGAGCTCATATTATTATAAGCAGGCTGTTGCATATATGGCTGTTGCGGTTGTTGTTGAGGGTATAGTTGCTGTTGCTGAATAGTTAGCTGTTGTTGCGGCTGTTGAGGCATCATCATTGGCTGCTGCTGCTGTTGAGGCATCATTTGTTGTTGATACATGTAGTATTGTTGAGCAGCATAGTACTGGTTTGTATAATCCTGGTAAGCCTGTTGCTGTTGTTGATGATTAGGAGCAGCAACAGGAGGCGGCGGTGGGGGAATGGCCTGAGCAGTCGAAGGATATGCTACAGGAGCATGAGAATAAGTAGTTTGTTGGCCACCAACACCATAACCTGGATTGCCTGGATACATTCTAAGTTGAAGATTGAGCGTGTTTTAATAACCAGGCTTGAACGGAGATTAGAAAAGGAAATAGAGATAATAAATATTATGATCTTACTTGTAATAATTATATTTGCTCCAAGCTACCAAGCTCTCTCTCTCTCTCTCTCTCTCTCTTGATATTATATAAGTAGCTCAGTTTGATGGCAACTTTGCGATTTTTTTCTTCAAAAAGGACGAATAACAAGGAGGAAAACGGGACGAGTTTCCAAGGACAATGAAGAAGGAGTAAAGCTCAAAAGTCCCCGTCTGCTATTATATGTATTGGCTCAAGTAAGCTATACCCTCTCTTCGCTTCAGTCAGCTATATTCTTTACTCGATTTCGCCTTGACATTTTGATATTTTACCCAACATTTTGGCAACATTTGAACATTTGGCAAAATGACCAATTAACCAACATTTCTCATATATATCATATTGTAATAGTTATGAGCCAACAATCTTCACCATCATCTAATGTTTATGGCAAAGCACTTCCACTGGCAACTCATACCGCAAGTTCAGGGAGATTGTTCAACGATTTCTATCCCGATGCCCAAGCAGACTTGCCCGCCTCTTCCTCCCTCATTGCCCAACTCTCTCAGCAAGTAGATCTAGTCAGATCCAGTGCTGAAAATAGAATAACTGCCCTCGCTGCTTTTGCTGCTCAAACTAGAGCTATAGCAAAACACTCTCCGTCTCCTAGTGCTGCTGGTGGGGGCAATAGTAGTACTACGAGCGGTGGCAATTCTGCTAGTGCTAGTAATACAGGGCCTGTCATAAACCAACAGCCTCCTTCATCATCTTCATCAGGATCATTAAGCTCTGCTCTATCGTCCAAGTCTTCGTCTTCAGGAGGTCTTGGAAGTGCTATTGCTGGAATGGTCAAAGGAGGCGTAGATCCTAGTGCTGTAGCTGCTACTCTAGCCCAAGTGCAGCAGCAGCAATCACAACAGCAGCAACAACCTGGTAAATCACCATCATTACAAAAACAACCTTCTCCACAACCATCGCCTTATACAATGACCGCTGCTCAACGGAAGGTCTCATTGAAAGTCAAGAATCAGAAAGATGGTATGGGTGTGTCTCGTTGTATCTGGGTTCATCTAGACCATCATTCAAGCTTTACCATCATTTCTGTTTTCATTCTAGAACCAGAAGCTAACCGTAGATCTGCTGGTGGTTCTCCTTCTCCGTTCAACTCTATAGTAGATCCAAATAAAAAGAGAAAACGTGATGGTGAAGAAGATCAGCCTCCCGCTAATGAAGTGACTGCAAAACTGGAAGATGGTGCTACTGTAAAAATGACTTCTATATCAGGCTCAACTATAAAGATACAAAAGACAGATGCTCCTCGATCTGTTTCTGATCAAGTGGTAGTTGTGCCATCACCAATACCATCTTCTTCGGCTCCTGCTGTGCCAGCTCCCATCAAGGGCACAGGAACTCCCAAAACCGGCAAGCCTGTAAGTTGGGATGCTGTAATCGAAGGCAAATGTACTTGCAAAGATCAGCTGGGAGTTCCACTGTGAACTATCGCTTTTTTGCATGCAGTGTTAACTGCAACAATCTGAAGATTGACCTATAGTTAACCAACTCATTTTACAGGCTCCAAAGACAGCTCGGCAAAACAGCCAAGCATATGGTCAAAAGGCAAAACAAGCATCTCATCGTAAAAAGGGTACAGATGATGCAGCACCCCCGCCTGCTCCTTTACCATTCGAAGCGTCATTAGGAGGTGATGCTCCACCAATGACTGAAGGAGACTTGTCAAAGGTGGTCAAACCATCAAATCAGATACCAATCAATCAATTTTGGAGTTATGCGGATCAATACTTTAGAGATTTGACTGAAGAAGATATTAAGTGGCTGCAAGATAAAGTAAGTGTAGTCGCATTTATCCGTAATCAAGTGTGGTTTGGGCGTGTTGGGTAGAAACGCATGAGCTCCTGTAGTATTGTCCTTGTCTTCACAATCTCACCACTATTTCAAACTCATCCCCACATAGGGTTATGATGTAGCAGCATATACTATTCCAGCACTGGGAAGAAGTTGGAGGTATGTATTTCAGGAACAAGATTCTGGTACATACAACGGTTCAGCTCTCCCAGTCATGGATATGTCTCCACGATACGATACAGTTCCCGATGACTCGTTACTTCTACCTGGTGACGCATTCTTTGGACCACTCACTGAACGTGTCGTTGCTGGTTTACAAGCTGTCGGTGTCTATGATGATGCCTACTGGAAGTCGTATTTAGATAACGCTAATTTAGATACAAATGCTAATGAGCCACCTGAAAAAGTCAAGGCTGGAAGTAAAGCTGAGGTCACAGAACTAGAAGATCGTATCAAACAAGAATTGAAGCATTTAGGACTGATCCCTCATGAAGAGGTATAATCAGGCCACCATAATCTGTGTGTTGTTTGTTGTTACGATCTGACTCTTGACACATTGTTACTAACTAGCCAAACGAATGGGAAGCTACTGATGACGATGAAATCACTCAAGAGCTAAAAAAGAGACAAATGGAGCTTCGTAAACAGGTTGAAACAAATCAATTCCGTAAACAACGATTACGAGAAGCTGCTGTCGGTTGGAAGGCATGGCAAGAGTATTCTGATGTATTGGATGAGTTGAATAAGCAAGCATTCTCCGCTTACCAGAAACGATATGTGAGTTATAACCTTCATGCCTTCACTGGTGTGTTTTCGCAATACCATGCTCTTTTTTTAACCAATCTTCATTTCCTTAGCAAAAGGGCTCATCCAAACGAAAAAAGCTCAAACCATTGTCAACACCAAGACCATTGTCCGAACACACTTTGCAAATATTGGCCAAAAGAAACCAACTGGTTGAAGAAATCGGCAAACGATTGCCAAGCAGTATCTATAGTGTCCCTACTACATCCTTGTATTCGACAAGTGATCTGAAAACCGAGGGCTCTTCTGTACAGAGTGCCGGAGACGGTGATGTGGAAATGCTAGACTCAACCACAGCATAAAGTCGGAAGGCAGAAAAACAATCTATTATGTAAAAAAAATGGAAGTTTAAAATCGCATATTTAGCTTTTCCTAAAGCTTCAGTGAATGGAGGTGAAGGGGTGTGCTTGTGTGGATTTGAACGAGGGGATGGAGATTGTAGAAACGTTTTGTTTTAGATTGGTTATTTATTGTATGTAACAATGATAAATTTGCACTTCAGCTACAGCAACACTTTGACGCGTACAATGGTTGATCGCGGCTTTCCTTTTGTTTTCACGTGAATGTATTATGGATATTATAAAATGGGTTCCCTCTCACACAAATGCGATATTACTAACTACAAAAAGATTATACAGTTTACAAATACGGCTGATATATATGATTACAGGAGGACTGAAGAGTTGCAGTAAGGAATTCTAAAAGAGGGGCTACGTTTCAAAGTGCGGTATAGTCCATATGTTGTTGGTCTTGTTGAGGTGTGCCAAAACTTTGAATATGCTGCTGTTGCTGATGATAAAACTGTTGTGACACTTGAGGATTCTGTACACCACCACCATCACCACCACTATGGTTATTAGGATTACTTGGATAAGCCACAGGCAGATACGGATTAGTAAGGAATTCGTGGTTGTTACTATATGACTGTTGACTATGTGGTGAGGGTTGATCTCCGCCTGGTTGTTGGCTGCTATCATAATTTTCACGGTGCTGCTGGGCCTCTCCTTCATTCGAATGTCTTTGATCAGGATGCTGAATTTCGTTATTGGTGCTGAATAAGGATTCTGTTACAGAGTTGAATGTCCCATCGTAAAAAAAATCGAGTTGTAAATCCATTTTGAATGATTCGTTCACTGCTCCACCTGCACTGTTACTGGATTGAGGCACCTGAGTATCAATGCTCTGTTGCTGCTGCTGTGGTGGCTGATGATGCTGCTGTGGTGTACCATTAAGACTATTAAGGGAAGCGACAGGTGATGTCTGTTCCGACGATGACGTGTTTGTCGATGTAGCAGGTGGCGTCAGACTTGACGATATTTGTTGAGGCGATGTAGCATCGTTACGATTCGGAGATGTTGTATATGGTGATGTCGAGTTACTGGTTTGAGGAGATACAGATGGAACGATTCCACCCAATTGGACTACCAGTGATTTCAGTTGATTTAATTCCATTTGAGCTGCAGAGCGTTCATGCAGGAGTTGGATGACGTATTCGTTTACTGTTGCGTGGGAAGAGATAAAGAGATAGAAGATGGTTAGAAAGTGCCATGAGAGACTAAAAAAGAATGTCGTCCATGTAAGTACCTCGTTCAAGCACTCGCAATTTGGACATATTCTTGCTCTTGGGCGGCGGTAACTTCTCTCGTAGTTCCTCAAACTGCCCCTTAAGTATGTCTCGACGATGTTGTTCTGCCGTCCTTTGAGTGTGCTTTTTGCCTAAAGTCGATGATGGCCTTCTACAAAACAACGGTGCAGGGATTAGAGGTCATACTTGACAGCCAATGGACCAAACGAAATATCTTCGAGTCACAGAGAACTACGACTCACTTGCTGGTCGATCTGGATTCGTTCCCACTATCTTCATCATTCATAGGTTCCTCCACGATACGATTACTAGTTTGCGAGCCTAGATTCATTAGCCCCGCTGGCGTCGCAGGACTCGTAGAATTACCATCACCAGTCTGCAGTTCTTGGTTTGACTTGTTACTAATAATATGAGGATTGCTGCTTTGCAGAGCCGCTAAATCTAGTGCTGACGTTGATCTGCCTATAACGGCTGATACAGCAGCGGGAAGCAGTTCGGGTGTTCCAGGCGCACTAATTATACTACTTGTGATACTGCCACTGCTGCTGCTATTACTTCCTCTGACGGGAGTACCCATTCCTTTCATGTGATTCGGCGACATTGCAGGTGATGTCGGCGTCGAAGACGGCGGTCTAGCTAGTGGACGATGATACAGAGACGAGTTTGATGGTGCAGGTGATGATGGAGTAGTCGGTTGCAGGGCAGGTGATTGCATGAAAAATGATTGTGGAGATGTTGGTGCCGATCTTGGAGATGACAGTGTTAGTGATGACATTATTCCGGATGCTGCTGAGGTCGATATAAGCTGAGGGCTCGGTCTTCCTGCCTTCCTTTTAGTTACTTTATACTGCTTAGACTTGTCGGGCAAAAGCACTGGTGATATCATGGTGGTTTCGTACGATGGATGTCTAGATCTCGGCGGTGGTTGTATAGGAGTGCCTGGTGGAGTCGCTAATCCACTATTCTGCAGGAAAAACTTACTAGACACCATCCTCGGTGCGGATTGCTGCACTTGTTGTGGCTGCTGCATTTGGGGTGGTTGCTGCAGGATTTGTATTTGCTGCGGCTGTTGCTGCTGTTGACCCTGTATAACCTGTAAATGACCATGCATTTGTTGATCTTGTGGTAGCATAGCGACGGGTCTAAATCCCTGTGATGTGAATTGTTGTTGCGGTGGTTGTGAATAAGTCGTTATAGGCTGGAGGACAGTTTGTCCAGATGGCATCTGCACAGATTGATAATACACTTGTTGAGTCACAAGCTGCATAGGCATTCCCACAGACGAATTCACCACCGTTGGTTGATTCATTCCATTTGCTTGAGCCATATATTGTATCGGCATCTGACGTGGCTGCTGTTGTTGCTTACTAGTACGATTACTGGGCTTCTTTAGCTGAGGAATTGCCATTTGTGTTTGCTGTGGATCTGCAAGTATATAATATGTTTGAGGCAGTACTGCAGATTCAGGTAATAGTGGTTTTGCTTCGGGTATCTGGTGGTATTGCATCGTTGTTGCAGCAAGTGCCATAGCCGGTGTAGATGATAAAAAGAACTATGAAATTCAAAATGGAAAATTGAGTCAAAGTGTGTCTCCAAACGTTGCATTTACGTGTACAAGGTTTTTGATCAAGAACATCGAAAAAGTTTGCTTCGACAACTTTGACAAAACCAAAAAGGTCCGGCATGAAGGGAACATGTACATCGGTTCGATCACAATAGTACTCTAAGCTTACATCATCGTCCTCTTCATCGTCTTCCTCTAGCATTTCGTCGTCTTCCATTGCAAGATGATGATTTCTGCCAATGTTTGACGATTCATTAATCGGAGGCTGTTGTTGACCATATTGCATAACTAGCTCAGCCTGAATCTGAGGCTGATATGCATTGCGAATGATACTTTGGTATTGGTCTTGATTTAAGTATGTTCCACCCAATTGCTGCTGCTGATTTTGCGGATTTGTGGCATGCGAGAGAACATATTGTGGCACGTTTTGCTGGTGATGAGCACGGTCGCCCATTACGAACAGGGCCCAGCTCTCTCCTAGGCCGATTGCAGGTTCTCCAAAGAGCTTCTGATAAATCGCACTTGTCTCTCTTTTTATTTGCCCTCATGGCTTTGAGGACAAGCACTTTCGCAGGAGAACTTGGACAATATATCATCCATTGAAAACTCCCTACTTTTACGGAACGTTTTCAGTTCTTCATGGCTCAAAGCGCATCTATAATAGATCCATTCGCGAAAATCACGGTTCGTATTGTCCAGTGTGAGTTGATTGCACAGTCCTTTATTAGTGTACAAATTCAGCTATAGTATGATCAAACCAACATACTATTATGCTGCTACTCATGGTCTGGTGCTGCCTCATACTATACATCAACATATTCCCAGCGTGGTGGTCGCAAATCAAGTCTGGATCCATTCTACTCAAGTCTGCAAGCGCGATTACGCCTTGTAGTATTGTGCCCGTGACACTATGACGAGGTGAGTAGCCAGCATGTTGAATTTGAAATTGATTGTTGAATTTAACACTCCCTTTTCATTTTAGATGGTGAGTTGATGTTGGTTTGCTGTATTTAGTGATGCTATCATGTACGGACACAGTCTTGTAACATTTGTAATTTTAATAGCACTTTCGCGGAATGGATTCAACCCAAATTCACCATGTGACAGAGATAAATGCAACCAAATTCTGCTAAATATAGTTCCTAAATTGACTGGTAAAAGCATCTGATTACACGTGCTATAACTTACTAAACTCCTCGCAATTCATCAACCCAACAAAATCATATTAGACCATTGACTTTTGATCTACCCAGCATTTAAGTGATGGATCGTATACTTCTGTCTTGGTTGTGAATTGAAACTGCCCTGTGTTTGGATCACAACGACCGACCTTAGAAATCAACCATGATCAACCTCGGCATCGCCCACGTATACTGCCAACACTGCTCTTACCGAAATAGTTCGAGTTCCTTGATGAGGTGGTGTAGATCTGCTCATGAAAGGATGGCGGGTAAAGTTGCGATCACGTTCAAAACTGGGGAAGTGAGGAGCACACACAAAAGGGGTTTGTCGACGTGTTTCAAAGAAGTCTTCCAAAAAAGAGTCATAGGATGTGGCAGCTTGTCTGATGTTGCTAATAAATCATTGGTCAATGAGGATCGGAGAAGCCCGTCTGGTACGTTGAAACACAATAAAGTTGACAAAGCAGAAGACTCACTTGCGAGCGTCACGAACAAAACCAGAGCCAAAGAAATCGTAATCCATAGTAGTGCTGAATTCATATTGCCTTCGTGTTGGTTCACTCCTTGTCGGCGTCCATTGGTTCATAGCATTCAAACTGACGTCGTACTCTCTTCGTCGTTCAGCTGAATAAAGATCAGAATCAATTTAAAATTCATTTAAAAGCAGATTGCTCATGACTCACGGTCAGAGAGTACTTCGTAAGCCTCAACGATTGCTCGAAACTTTTCACCATGATGTGGGTTTTTATCACTACATTCAGTTCCAGTGCAGACTTGAGAATGAGAATATGCTGCCTCCGAAATACTGACGAGACTTACGGATGACATTTGAGAGCCTGTTTTCGATACCTAAGCAAAGAAATGTCACATGTGATATCACCTTAGCTGGAAAAGATGGTACTGGACTTACGCCTTTGCGATATTTGAAATGGTCTCATTCTGTTGGCAGCCAAGTATTTCGTAGTGGTTTGCTCCTCGAGACATGATGGTCTTGATCCAGTGGTGAATGTCAAATGTGACTATTGTCAACTGTTCTGAATGCAACTAACACGTCGTGCCCACGGGTCAACACAGATTATTGTCTCGTGGAATATCTTGAAATCACTGTAGAAGTGTCTTCGATCGACGTGGATTCCTTGATCCTTGTCATTCGTTCATTCATCTCCTTTCTAAAATTCGTCAGCGTTGTTTCAAGACAGAGCAGACCAAACCACAGCACTTGACCGAAAGTGAGTACCGCCACTGCATTCAGTGCCAATTGTACATCTATACTCCATGCTAACATCACACTATTCCCATAGCAGCCACCCACTCAAACAAACAAAATAACATAGCGATCATGAGTTGGGGAAACTTCGAGTTTGGCGGAAACGCCCCAGTGGCCAACAATCCGAGAAAGAGAAAACCATCAGACGACCAACCCAACTTCCCCTCTGCATTGCCCAATACTAGCAATACCAACTCGCCCCTCTCATCAATGGCAAATTATGTCACATTGAACACACCAACAAAGAGGTTCAAAACTGCCTCCTTGGCCGCAGAGAGCTCACAGCAACTACTCATATCTCCACGTCCACCCACCCCGCCCATAACTAGACCTCCCGCTATAGATAGGGTACTAGATACGCTGGACAAGTCTCAAATAATCACCATACTGACCACTTTGATTCAACAACACCCGACGCTATCTTCTACTATAGCCCAAATGCTACCTCGACCTACTCTAAAGACCGTATCTACCGTCTTGTCTGGACTGGAAAAGAAATTGAACGACTCCTTCCCCTTCAACAAGTGGGGTCCAGACCGTAGTGACTACTCCTTCAACCGTGTCAGACCAATCCTCATCGAAGTAAAAGACGCAATCATGCACTATATGCCGTACTTTATAGAACCAATCAGCTATACTCGTGAAATGGCCCATGAATATCCCGATCACGCATTTGGATTCTTGCAAATGGCCACTACTCTAGCTCATCGATTACCATTATGGCAAAACGCTTCTCACAATGATGAAACTCGTGGTGACTTGTATATAGTATTAGGACGAGGCTGGAATACTACTTGTACCGAACTCGTAAGACGTGTCAAAGAGGAGGGTAAAATGTACACTACATCGATGGTGGCTGAATGGGGTCAAAATCTATTGACTCATGCTGAACATGTCGGAGGCAGATTCGGATTTGCAGAAGCTGTAGATACTTTCAGGGCTAGCTGTGGTTGGATGACTCCAGAATCCGTTGGTGGTCTAGTATCTGGTGGCGCAACTAGTAGTAACAATAATACTCAACCCTACGCTTGGATGGCATCTGGTTACTCGACCGTCAATAATCCACCACTTCATCATCCACTTCCATCTCTTCAACGTGAATATCGCTAGGAGGTTAAATGCACGTATAGGACTGAGGTCAAGAAAGGGAAAGGGTGTCGTAAGAGATGAGTGTACAATAGATCAATCTTGGATCAATCAAACAAATGCCTTTTACATAAAAAAAACCATTGTATAGATTCAACGTGTACCCAAAAGACAAAATAAAGTCGAGAAATAACTTTAAAGCTGCGTGTGATTATTGCATGATGGCATCAGATGAAGCCATCTAAAGCAGCTAAAGTCTTGTCTGCTGCCAAACTCAGGCCGTTTGACTTTTCATCCACAACCAAGAGGAATGTGGGGCTGCTCATATCCTACCACGGTGCCGGTTTTCGAGGTTTGGCGCGCCAACCAAAGTATATAAACACTATAGAGGAACGTATTGTAGAGGCGTTGATAACTACTAGGCTCATTGGTCCCGAAATCAATGAACATCAAACATCTTTAGACAAAGCTGCCAGAACAGACAAAGGAGTATCATCTAGTCATAACGTCGTCTCTTTATGGTTACGCAGCAATTCCAAAGAAGCAAACCCAGATCTCGGTATTTACCCATTCATGTCTCGGACGTGTAATGACCTGCCGTCGAAAAAAGGACACGCACCTCTTGCTACTTCTAGAACAGGTGTAGAATCCAGGCTCGACATTGATGATGCTTCAATCAAGCAGGAGCTTCCGTATGTAGTGATGCTGAATCGTCATCTACCACCGACAATTCGAATACTCGCGTGGTCGCCTGTCTCTGGATTTGATGCTCGAAGGCATGCACTGCAAAGAACGTATGAATATTCTTTTCCAGCTCATGGTATAGATTTAGAACTCTTGACTCGTGCTACTGATCGGTTTGTTGGAACACACGACTTTAGCTATTTTACAGATTATTCCAAGTCGTCGAAGACCAACATACGGACGATTTCTGAGATGACGATCAGGGAAGAAGTGTATGGATCTATACGGCTTTTTGTAGTTACTATTAAAGCGCCAAGCTTTGTATGGCATCAGGTAAGAAAATTGCCCTCTTCTTCTCTCTCGATACAGTATCAGAGCCATTACAAACTAAGGCTGAGAGCTCATGGTCATACTTTTCCTCTGTTAGATACGGAATATGATGACGGTCTTGATTCGTGTTGGTCAAGGACTAGAGTCTGAAGAAGTAATAACTCAAATGCTGGAAACGAAACCGGAAAAGGATGCAAAGACACGGCCCCTTTTTGGAATGGCTAGCCCACTTCCATTAATACTCACAAATGTAGAATACCCACCATCATCTGTAAAGTGGAGCTTCCCAGAAAAGAATGTAGAATACCCACCATCATCTGTAAATTGGATAAAGTCAGTGTCGAGTAAAAAGGAGGACTTTAGAAGCCGATTGATCATAGAAGCTCAACGAGAAGAGTTTAGAGCTGTAATGGAAGCTAGGTTCTGGAAGACTGTTGGATTACACTGGAAGAATGAAGCAGACGTGTCGCAGAATACTGTGATGTGGCATGACGAACAAATCGTCAAGTCGTTGAGAGGATCCGGCGCGTATGTGCCTATTTTACATCGACCGTATAGGCCATGGGGCCCTCAGTAGGACGCCTCATAAATTGTAAGATACGAGACATTTTAAATATATTTTACACGTCATCAACTGCACAATTCTTCAACCGGTTCAGATTTCAGATAGAATTAAGCACCTCTTAAAACGAAAATACTGACCTTTCAGCTTCATTCGTTCCCGTAGGTGTTTTCTGGAGTTCCTTCTGCGTAACACTAGCTTCGAACGTCGGTCAAACAAGAAACAACGTCAATCTCATCAATTCAGAAGAAAAAGACATGGAAGAGATCATTCAAACTCCCCTCAGTAAGTCTTGATATGGAACTACACTCTTCTTGATCTACTTCTCGTTATCCGCAGCTTGTTTTCCACAATGTGACCTCATTGACTAACATTGCCTTTCTCTGAATAGCCAAGCTGTTTGGGATCAAGCACCCCGTAATGTTGGCAGGTACTAAATATGTTGAAAGCAGAGCTTTGGATCTATGTGATTACGGAGAGACGGCCGATCATGGATTCCTTGCGTCATTGCTCTGCATTGGGCAAATTTTGGGCAGCCTAACATTGACCAAGACATGGAGCTGACTAGCATGTATTGCTTGATATTTAGGCATGGCTCAGGCAGCTGGTCCAAGTCTTGCTGCCGGTAAGTATCGATATAGCCGTCGTCCTTGCTTGGCTTCAAACTTTGGCATCTTTTTCGAAGGTTTCTAACCGCCATGTTACTCTGCAAGCTGTAACGAATGCAGGAGGATTAGGAGTTATTGGTGGAGTTGGTTACAATGCTGCCACTCTTCAGAGATTGATCAGAGAACTCAAGTCTGAGCTCGTTCAAAAAGATGCTCCATTTGGTGTTGATCTCTTGTTGCCACAAGTCGGTGCTGGAGCTCGTGCCACTAACTGTACGCCTGCGGATTGCTGAAATGCAGCTTGGTTTGTGTTTGTGTGGGGTTGTTTCTCAATCTCGCATCAATTTAGATGACTATACACATGGTGAACTACCTAAACTGATTGATATCATGATTGAAGAAAAGTGTTCGCTCTTTGTCGCTGCTGTTGGGTATGTAGAAGTTACAGTTTTCACACAGAATTTATACTAACATCTTTCGCAACTCTACTAGTGTGCCTCCTCGATGGGCAGTAGATAAATTACATGCAGCCGGCATTCCTGTCATGGTACGGGGTGATTTGTGTTCCTATACAGTTCCGATTGATTGCTGAAATGCTGAGATGCTGCATTTTGTTTTTGCAGAACATGATCGGTGCACCTAAGCACGTAGCCAAAGCATTGGCCGCTGGCGTAGATCTCATTTGTGCCCAAGGCGGTGAGGGCGGAGGACACACTGGTGATGTACCCACCTCATTGTTGATACCCAAGGTCGTTGATCTTTGTGCCGGAAAGAAGTCTCCTCTCACTGGTGATAACGTTTGGGTGGTCGCAGCTGGAGGTGTTGTTGATGGAAGATCTTTGGCTATGTGTCTGTCTCTTGGAGCTCAAGGTAACTCCCAATATGGCATTAATCCTGGTACAAGTGGTGAACTGACTATCTGTTTACTAGCTGTATGGGTTGGAACCCGTTTCGTTGCGGCTAAGGAAGCAGGAGCAAGTCCCGCTCATCAGAGAGCCGTCACTACCGCTGGTAACGTAGCTTTTATGTGGTTGATATTGGAGATCCTAGCTAATTGTTCCTGAATATTCAAGGCTACCATGACACGATACGAACAATCATCTTCAGTGGACGTAAGTCCAGATTTTAGCAATGTCACTGGAAGAATTGGCAGTTCTTGAGTTCAAACTGTTTGTCAGCACCATTTGTCAAGCCAATCAACGCCTTCTGTTGACGTAGGTCCTATGAGAGTGCGCAAAAACGCATATATAGCTGATTGGGAGAATAACAAAGCGGACAAAATCAAGGAGCTCACCGCGGCGTAAGTCGCTCATTAATCAACTCGTTCGCTCCTTTTAATGTTTAAACGATTTTTTGTCTGTTTTTGAAACAGCGGAATTGTTCCAGCTATTCAAGACCGGGAACTCCACCCCGAATGGTCTGATGAGGAGAGCATGGCTGCACATCCCCAAATCTTGGGTCAAGCCGCAGGTGCAATCGATGAGATTTTGCCAGCCAAGGTTATCGTTGACGAGATGGTCTCTGGCGCTGTAAAAGTTTTGAAAGGGTTGACCAAGACTGCCATTGTTAAGGCATCTTCATACCAGCCTTCGCCAAGATTGTAGTGACTTTGAAATAAACTTTCGTGTTTTTATGGCCTTGACATAACTCTGTGCGTATATGCTAAATGTGTACCCAAGATTTTAATGACTCTGAAACAAGCTCTCGTGGTTTTATGGCCTTAACAAAGCTCGGTGCGCATATGTTAGAAGTGTGATAATTCTTTCCGAATCTAATAGTAGGTGGTGGCTTTAACTACATTACATGTGACTTGACTATGACAGTAACGAGTTGAGATAGCGCTGCTATAAATACTGATATCTTGAGGGCTTCAAAGCTTAGCGCAGTGAGATAGTCGTGGAGCAACGAGGATTTGCGGCACTGAACGCTTTTGGAAAAACAGATTTTCTAAACCACGCACGAAAGTCAGACCGTCAAGGCCATGATTCGACTTTTCGTATGCTGTAGTACCTGAAGCACGGTAACTTTTATTGTGGCAATGGTGAAAGCTAGTCAACGACCACATTGACATGCCCAAATTCAGCCGTATAAGGCCTTTTATCATATCAAGCCCTTGAAAGCACGGCTAATTTATATGTTTTAAAGAGACTTTACCAATCGATTCCTTTGTAGAGGTTTATTGTTGCGCTTGCTAGCACACGGAACCCAAACCATCAGCCTTAAAACGGACGAAAATTGTCCACCTAGTTAGTCTTAGAGACCTTCAAAATCGAAATGTCCACCAAAGTCACACGTCTGTTTTTCGTGCAACCCGAGCTGCGTCACTTTAGTCTTCTTGCTTCTCTGAATTTCATAAGAGGTAAGTAGAACACCCAGTTCAAAACAATTCAAGACAAGATGACCGTCCAAAAGCCAATGTAAGTCTTCAGTTCGTATTCGAGTCTCTGTTGCTAGTTTCTTTGTTTTGCTTTGTTTTGCAGCTCAGAGCACAGCGACTAACTCAGTGTTTTTTAGCACCTTCCCATTCAAATGCAGAGCTGCCGTCCTAAAAGAATTCAACACTGTAAGCAAGAAGTTTCTATTGGCTACCCTATTAGCCCCGAATCTGTGCAAACCGCAACGCAATTTGTTGTGTCTCCTTGAATGGAATCACTCTTTAACCTGTTCTCCACGTTAATAGGAGCTTGTCGTTGAAGAGATTACCTTGACTGAATTAAAGGCACGCACAATAAGCACGAAACGCGATCGGCACTTCCTTGGTTTTCAGTGATTTCCATTGCTAATCTACCTGTTTTTTGCAGCAAGGAGAATGTTTAGTTCGTGTCGCGGCTGGTAAGGAAATTGGGCTCCGTTTAGTCGTTCAGGAGCTCTGTTGGCTCACACGGTAGTCTTATCTTAAGCCGGTATTTGTCACTCCGACTTGCACATGATTAAGGGAGACTGGACCATGCGTGGTGTCGCAGACATCTCTCCATTACCTCAAGTTTTGGGTCACGAAGGTTCCGGTGTTGTTGCCAAGTGCGGCCCAGGTGTCACTTCCGTCAAGGATGGCGATCACTGTATTTTGATCTTTGCCAGTAACTGTGGAAAGTGTGACTACTGTCAAGGTGAGCAACATGTCAATGCAAGGCAAAGTGTATGAAGGATACAGAATTATCGTCTTGAATATGGCATTCCGCCGGTGGTTGAATGATGTTGCGAAAAGAAAGGAAACAGATTTTGTGTAATGGTTTTTTTTGGGGGGAAAAT
Source organism: Synchytrium microbalum (assembly GCF_006535985.1). NCBI lineage: Eukaryota > Fungi > Chytridiomycota > Chytridiomycetes > Synchytriales > Synchytriaceae > Synchytrium > Synchytrium microbalum. The sequence continues at coordinate 173,947 of NW_022158394.1, read as the reverse complement.
GACTCAGCATTTCCTTTCAATCGGTAGTTGGTCGACCCATGTTATGTTCCGGACATACCTCCAAGAAGACTGGTTCTCTCAACGACGGTACCACCCGTATTCGTCTCAAGGATGGTTCAACTGGTTACCACATGGCTGGTGAGTGAAGACTGCAGTGCTCATACAGCATGATTTGTATCTGAACAATGTCTGCCATCAATAGGTTTGGCCTGTTTCGGTGAATACGCCGTCATCCCAGAAGACCAACTTTTGCCAATTGACAAGGACATTCCTCTTGACCGCGCTGCACTTGTGGGATGTTCAGTCATGACTGGTGTCGGAGCCGCCTTGAACACTGCAAAGGTAAATCTGATACCAACATCACCGCTGCTGCATGAGTACTCATAACTATTTATTTATTTACAGGTTGAACCAGGTTCAACTGTAGTAGTCGTTGGTTGTGGAGGAGTAGGACTCAATGTGGTTCAGGGAGCACGCATCGTCAACGCCGGCATGATTATCGGTATTGACTTGGTCAGCAAGAAGCTCGACTACGCAAAGCAATTCGGTGCTACCCACGTCATTGATGGATCAAAGATTGAAAACACCGTTGCTGAGGTCATGCGATTAACTGGTGGCAAGGGTGTCGACTATGCTTTCGATGCTATTGGACACAAGTCTGTCTTGGAACAAATCTTCCAAATGATCAAGCCGTAAGTTGTTATTTCATTGGCTTTTGTCAAGGCTTGGGTTCTAACTGCTGCCATTGTGTAGTGGTGGACTCGCTGTCGAAATCGGTATTGCCCCATTGACCCAAATGGCCTCCATCTCTCCCTTCATGTTGGCCCTACAAGAAAAGAAGCTCGCTGGATCTTTCTACGGTTCAGCCCGCCCTCGTGTAGACATGATCCGTCTCCTCGATTTATACAAACAAAAGCGTCTGATGTTGGACGAACTGGTTTCAGAAACGTAAGTCTCGCTCATTCGATCTGAACCCGTACTGGATCGCTAAAAGTCACCCTTCCGTAGCATCACATTGGACCAAATCAACCACGGCTTTGACCTCTTGAAGGCTGGTGCTGTAGCTCGAACTGTCATCAAATTCTTCTAAAAATTTCATAATTTTTGGTTTCTTGATGTCAATTTCGTAAAAAAAAAATGTTCATGTTCTCTACGAGTGTTCTGGTTGCTTGATTCTCGATTTTAGTTTTCTATGGGCATTTTCGTCTCTGATTACACGTTAGACTTGCCGCGTCATAGTATATCGGTCGTCCAGGTCCAGTTAAATGGTTAATGTGCAAGTCGCTAAATTCGTTTGTTGGTAAATCCAAGAAGGCACAACCGTGAGACACTACTCAAGGGAAGATCAGGTGAGGATGGTGTTCTGTTCATGCCAGAACGGCAAGATCTTAACCGTCTCCTTCACTGTAGCCAAAGGATCTAACTGGAATTGTACTGGAGTTTGAAATCCCGCTGACAATGATCGACATTCCCTTACTACACGTCGAGGAGGCATACGACGATAGTCCTGCCTTTCGCAAGAAATTGAATACCGCCGAGTCTGCTTTGGCGGCCCTTGACGTATGTTGCTGTGATACATTGTCGATCAACATCAAAACTATTCAAACTTTGCTATATTGTAATATAGACAAACATCAGGAGGATTGTTGGACTCGCATTGCAGCTAGATCAAATTGGAAAAGGTAGGATCTGGAGCACTTTAACGAATTTTAGTGCCATGCCATGCAAATCTCTCTGGACTACTTCCTCCTTACGTTGAACGTTTGTTGTTAGAGTACAGCGACAAGAACGAACAATTGGCAGATGCTCTACAAGAACTCTGTACGCTAAAGGAGGGATCTAGTGGAGAAGCGGCTATTGCTTGTATGTCCAAGTCGAATTGCTAAATTTGCAACTATATCAGCACCTAACGATCACTGAAAATAGCAACAGAAGTTCTACGCATGGCATCGGCTCTCAAAGAAATCGAACAAGGGCGAAAGATGGCAGTACGTTGCACGACCTCGAGAGTTTTGCCTTTCCTAAACGGACTTGATTTGAACGTAAATCAATTAGATGGGACAAATCAAGGATTTATTTCTGGATCCGTTGATGAAATTCTCGACAACTGAAATCGCACCAGTCAAGGTATGAAGTGGCTTCCAGAACGGCCCTCAAGTCTCGCTTTTCACTCCTAGGTTTTAGAAATATGGAGACGAGTACCGCAAAGCAGCATCGAGTTACGAGAACAGTCACAGCAAGTTTGCAGCATGCCTACCAAAGGCTGTTGGACTAGACAAGGTATGTTGTACGACTGCTACGCTATGAGAACAGTACTGGTGTATTAATTGCGTTTGTTTAGGTTGCCAAAGAAGTTGAAGAAGGCAAGTTTATGTGACTATAAACTACAACCAAATCTAACCTCCGAAAATGCTAGCTCGCAAGGATCTTCACAGAAAGGGGGTTGAATATTGCTTTAAGCTGAATGACGTCGACATGCGTCGCAAGTTTGAAATTGTTGAGAGCGTGACGGCCCTCATGTTCAATCAAACAAGCTTCTTCCATCAAGGACATGAACACATGGTTGAGGTTCAACCGGCCATGCGAGACGTCACGGGTCACATTCAAAACGTACGTAAAACCGCTCAGTTTACGAAACACATAGGATTGACGTAGTATTGCTTTATTGCCTGCTTAGTTGAGAGCTGAATACCAACACCAAAAGGCCAACACTGACTTCACGTTAGTTTTACGTGAGGCCACGTCAGCAATGTACAATCCAACCTTTAAACCAGTCGACGTGGTTCACTTTTGGGGTTCTGAAGAAGAGGATGGAAAGGTACCGCCATTGAAAGCAGGTTACCTGTACAAGAAGGGCTCAAGCAAGATGAGGACTGTGTGGAATCGCCGTTGGTTTGAGATTTTGGCAGCAGGATCTCTACGATACGTGTCTGAAGCAAAAGTTGGTAGAAGGCTTTGGTATTGCCAATGGCCCATAACTTACAACTTTGGCGTGCCCTTAGGACTTTGAGCACTCAAGTGTGGATATTCGAACGTGCAAGACCAAAGAAATTGAGCTTCCTGATCGAAGGAATTGCTTGGAAATTGTAACTCCGCAAAAGTAGGTTGTTCACGTTGTTGTTCAGAACGTGAAACCTTGGCTGACCCACATCCCCTCTCAGAACCTTGGTGTTGCAAGCCGAGAATGAGTTTGAATTGAAGGATTGGATCGAAGCCCTAACTGTTGCAGCAACGACACCTCCAGGGAACCCCATAGTGCTTCCAAATGCTCCCAAGGTGGCTGTAATCCAAACAAGTGCTCCAACACCTGTCCCATCTGCATTCAAGGTGTGATATTTACGCAAATTGAACAGCTGTAGAGTTTTACGGGATTGACACGCTTAAATTTACGATAGACCGAGTACAATAATGATTCTCCAACCTTTCCTCCTATTGAAAATCCAGTTGCACATGTTGCTGTATCTTTGGCACCTGGTATGTAAATGCATCCGTTGAACTGGTGATTATCACGTAGAATACTGACGATAACGTGTTCATATATTTAGTTGATGATGCTGATCCTTGGGCGAAAGAGTAGTTTGTCTCTACTTTCCATAATGTTATTGTATTCGAGTTGTAAGATAAGCCACACCTTGTTTTTGAAGGACTCGTTCGACACACACAAACGACGAGCAAGCTCTATAACAGCGAAAGAATAGAATAGTCGGTAAGACGATGCATGCACAGAGAAAGTCTGGTTCCCCTTTCGAGGCTTCCTTTGCTCTTCTCTGTGTATTAATGTTTTTTGTTACAAACCCAAGCTAAAAAAACCCATTCCTTTCTACAGCTCAATATGGGTCGTATGCACACTCCCGGCAAGGGCATTTCGTCCTCTGCCTTACCATACCGTCGTACTCCTCACTCATGGGTCAAGACTTCTCCTGAAGATGTCGTAGACCAAATCTGCAAACTCGCAAAGAAGGGCATGAGTCCATCTGCCATTGGTGTTCAACTGAGGTAAATTTGGACAGGGACAGCGAAGCAGAATATATAGGAAAATCACATTATTTCAGGCCTTGGATGATGGATGAATGTGCCTTGGGATGGTGTCAAAATTCAACATACGGAGGAAGATGCTAAGTTTCATTATTACTGAACCAATAGGGATTCTCAAGGAATTGCTCAAGTAAAAAGTGTCACTGGTAACAAGATTCTTCGAATCCTGAAAAAAGAAGGTATATAAGAGCGAGCTCGAGCTAGTTCTCCAGACCAGTTTTGTTGGCACATGGACCCACTTATCTAACGTCATCCACCATACCCATCAAAGGTCTTGCCCCAGAAATTCCAGAAGACTTGTACCATCTCATCAAGAAGGCTGTCGCCGTCCGCAAGCACATGGAACGTCATCGCAAAGACTGTGACTCCAAGTTCCGTCTCATTTTGATTGAATCCAGAATCCACAGATTGGCTCGATACTACAAGACAGCCGGTCAGTTGGTACCAAACTGGAAGTACGAATCGGCCACTGCATCTACTCTCGTTGCATAAAAAATGTATTCCGTCAATGTCAGTGAATATTATTGAGGAGAGGAAAAGAGAGGGGTGTTGCTCTTATAAACTGTTGATAGCTTTGTTTGCCCAATAAAAAACCACCACATTTATAAACAATTATTTGTGGAAAGTTTGAATGCAGGAGACTTGGATTGGGATTTGGATGGCCGGTGATGCTATGTCTATTTTATAATGCACTATTCTTTCTTATTAGATTTACTACTCTTCTTGCTACCTGAATAGCTCTTTTGATAGAATCGTATAAAGAGAAACAGGAAGCTGCCATTCACGCTCATACTGAACAAGAAGGGCTTCCAACTAGTGTTTTGCCCGAGAGTCCAGTGATAATAAACATACGGTATCGACAAGACAAATGACATGATGAATTGTATGATTTGGCCCGAAGTCAAGTATTTCTAATTCATGATTGTAAATGGTTAAAACAGTTGCCAAAGTTTGACAACTGGTATCCGACAGAGAATGGTTACCTTGAACCAGACTTCCCTGCCCATGGAAGACACACTAGTAGAAGCATGACATTAGCACAATGATGAAACCAGCCCAACGTGTAATGGGAGCTGACAAGTCCCATACTCATACCTATAGTAATAGTACATAAACACGTGTACTAGTGTGTTTGCCAGCATTCCAAGTGCAGAGTATATGATCTTGTATTCGAGCCTATAATCGTCAAGGGATTGTTAGAGGAGGCAGTATATTCGTACGAGTTTACCGCGCTGAGAACCTACCATGTCCAAACCATGAAGATGATGACCGCGTGGTGGTACCAATGCAGGAATATGACTGGCTTCTTCTTCAAAACCAAAATTACGGTATCCAGAAGCTCTTGATACTTTGACAAATAGTAGATGTACATTATCCAGACGAGACGTCCTTTGAAAGTCTCTGGCCGTGTCGTAAAGAAAATTTCAGAGACGCCCAGCGTCTAGTAAGGGAAGATCTGATCAGCACCATTGACAACATTTCCGGGTAACGTCGTACGTGTTGACCTCACCATTGTACGTTTATATATATCCAAAGCAGTCAAAACAAACATGAAAAGGGATGCCAAACATAATATTGCGTTATGAAGGGCTGTTGCTGTTGAAAGCTTGAATGCTTGACGATCTTTCATGTACAGCTAGATAGTGTATGTAAGCTAGCGATGCAGGTATAAAGGAGGCTGACCGCTGTAGTTCCCGACCTTGAGAGTAATTATTGTAGCAAAATAGATACCCCATGTTACGACGATGAACTAACGATAATCGAGTTAGCATAATGCAAATACATCAAACAGGAACTGAGGAGCTTTTACCCAAAGATCCGAAAAAGGAGTAGTGCCAACGTGCCATTGGAAGGTATCGTATTGAGTTATCGACGTGAAATCCCACCCCTTCGTGTCCATAGGCAACAGAGCGTCTATGAGCATTTTCTGCCTTCGAACTTTCTGAAGTGATTACCGTTATCGCTTGGCGACATTGGACAGCCTTTCGCTACTACAATTGCGACTTCTGAATGATATTAGAATACGCAATCAACGAGTCAGCGAGCAAAAAACGAGACCAAAGAAGGGCAAAATTGCTTCACCATTTGATTCAAAGCCTATCAGAAGTATATAGAGAGAGAAAAACAGCTGGAATTTATTTCTTATTCGATCTTGGCGGTCTTTCCAGTCCATATACGTTTCATGAGAGCAGTCAATCCAACATCATTAGTGTTGAACTGGTAGACTCCATACAAGACCAAGGCAGAGGCCAATCGGGTAAACCAGATAGTGACTGGGTAGATGACGGCAAATTTACGTTTAGGCAAGTAATCTTGGATTATTGCTTCGAATCCAATGTGACAATGGAGAGGGATGACTACACCCAAGGCCAAGTCTATCATTGGGACAGGACCCATGATGAATGCCCCACCGATTAATGGGACCGATACAAGAGATAATGCACGTTCGAGATCCCAATGATATGAGCCTTCTACTTTTGATTTATGTTCGACAGCTGTTTATAAGGTGAGAATGTGAGTATTTTGAGTGCAGAGGAGACAGATATTACAAGCGTTGAATACTCGTACCTGCAGCAGCTACAGTTTACAAGTTCAATGGGGGTTCGAAGATAAAGTTAGCGATTTTCATAACATCGAGGTAGCTGTTTCCAAAGTGGAGCCCAACTAGACGTTCAAGGACCCAAATTTCGAATTTTACATACCACTTTGGTTGACATTTGATGCTTGAATAAGGGCCACTCGACCTATTGAGGCAAGAACGCATGATGTCAGGTTCCCGACACAGAAATGTGAAAATGTTGCATCACAGAGAAAGGAGAAATGTGGATGTAATAGCATACCGGTGCTGAGGTTTGCGATGCGAGTTCTGAGAGCAAACTTTGCGCTTGTTCTCAAGCCTAGTTGCGAGACCATTCGAAATGAAGTTGCCATTTCCCTAGTCAAGTTCAACTTTTTTTGTTAGAACCGTGAGTTTTCGGGAGAGAGTTGCGATATAGTGCCAGGACAAGGCTCGTCATTCAAAGTATAGTAAGTGCATTTACAGAGTCTTCTTAACCTACTTGATTCTGTTTGGAAACGTTAACTGATGTGTTGCAGTGCACGAATTGACCTGAAACTTTACATGACTAGAGCTAGCCCATCGCACTTCTGAAATAAAGGAATGAGTAGACGCGTATTACTGGAAGTATGCGTAGACAGCGCAGAAGGAGTATGGATATCAGGTAATTCAAAACACGACTCTTGAATTCGAGATCATCGTGCAACGCCGCTGTCTTGGATTCCTGACTTGCCCTCTCCTTGAATACTGTCAAATCTACAAATCTAGCTCAAAATGGCGCCGATAGAGTGGAACTGTGTGATAATCTTGTCGAAGGTGGTTATCGCTTGCAGAAGTTTGTAAAAAACAGAAGCACGTTGACACATATGTTAAAAGGTGGAACCACTCCCAGTGCTGGATGTGTACTTGTCGCCAAGAGAGCAAATATTCCCATCCATATGATGATCAGACCCAGAGGAGGGGATTTCTGCTATAATGATGTCGAATTCGAGTGTATGAAAATTGATGTCGTGAAGGCTAAAGAGTACGGAGTTGCCGGTGTAGTATTTGGTATCCTGTTAGTGAGTACACAATCTGTTGTTGCCTTTCGCGTCTCAGACTCTAACTGATTCTAAACAGCCAGATGGGACGATTGACAAACCAAGAACCAAAGAGTGCGCTTTGATTTAAGTCTTTCAAGCACCCAAGACCAGATTCTTGTTGACCCTTTGTCTGTGTAGACTAGTAACTCTGGCCAAACCACTGAACGTTACCATTCACCGCGCCTTTGACATGACACGAGATGCGTTCGAGGCACTCGAAGACTTAATCGCAATTGGTGGGATCGGACGCGTTCTCACATCGGGACAAGACTCTTCAGTTCTGGAAGGAACGTTGTCGTTGCTTGAAATAAATCAAAGACCACCCTAACGAACTTTTTAAACAGGACTTCCACTTCTCAAAATGCTAGTAGAGGCTGCTCGAGGCAGAATAAGTATCCTGCCAGGTGGAGGGATAACTCCAAGAAATCTGTCGAGGATATTGAGTCAAGTGCCATTCCCGGAAGTTCACATGGCACTTCCGAGTTCAGTGGACTCCAAAATGGTCTTTCGCAATGGAGCTGTCTTTATGGGTGTTGCTATAACTACTCCAGAGGTGCCCAATTTCTTTTCATTAGTTTCCAATTTGAATAGTTTTGTTGACTTCTCTTCCCTTTCTAGTACGCCATTCCGAAAACTGATCCAAAACTAGTCAAGAATGTCACTCGAGTTTTGCATGGTAAATTGTAAGCCGCTTGTTTGGATGAATATATGTAACTTCCCACAAAATCGTTCTCAAGCAATTCGTATGGAGGAGAAAAGCGGGAAATAGGATAGTCAAAGCTATTCATGGTAAGCAGCTCTTTTGAATACATTGGATCATCAACGACAAATTGTGCCACGGCATCTACAACATCTCAAGGTTCAATAAAGGTTGCTATCTATTGTGTATAAAGCTGCTAATGAATACGGACCCTTAGTTGCAAGAGCTGATGTTGGTATCCTGGAAGAGAAGAAAATTGGTTTACGAGATAACCAATTTCGATATGTGCCAGTTTGTACATCATCACACTCGTCATTGAAAGCCGGGTGAGGTGAGGGGTGGAGGGGATACTGAAACACAGAAGATGATCGACATTTCTATCAACACTTCTCAACACTTCAATGGATGTGATTCCTCCAAAACATTACCGTCGCGACCGTAGATCTCCTCTTGATCGAAACAAAATTCAATGTTCTACAACAACTCCAACAACCCAGAGGAGTAGTAAAACACTCGATCAACCCCTGCACTACAATTTCTGGAGGCAGCGGTCTTCTTTGAACGCTAGATCTACACTGGGGACCTTGTCTGACCATTAGGTGCTCAACAGACCAACAGCTCTTCATGAAGCCGCCTTGATAGCTCATCTGGGAGAGCGTAGCACTGAAGATGCTAAGGTAGCGTGTTCGATCCACGCTCGAGGCAAAAACGACAATACATACTTAATGATTTCAAATATTAGAAACCATTTCCATCTTCTTGACGATATTGTATTCAGGCCAAATACCTCTGTTTGCCAGGGAGAAAACCACATTTTTTTGCACATCAAAGTATCTAGAGCTTGTGAGGGCTACTTATTACCTCAGCAGCCATTGAAAGATGCAGTCTTGGTATCCCCATGCTCACCCAATTCTTTTGGAGTTACCACACTTGCATTTTTGTGGTTTGCTGACTCCCGAATTAGTAGCCTTGCAACTCGAATGTTGTAGTCAGGGTCTGGACCACACTATAGCTCAAAACACACGAATTCTAGCTTCTATAGTATGCCTATATAAATCGGCATGATCATTCCTGAAGCAAGGGCGACATGACAAACAACATTACAGCAAGAGAGAGGAAAGCAAGAAGCGCGACTTTGACAAGCAGTGAGGAATGAACCTCGATTGATACGGGGTGGATATTTGACAAGATCTAGGTCCTTAGCCCCTAACCCATGTAGTTGGGGTTTACTCGAGTTGTATGTTTTGGACGCAACAGACAATCACAGCATGAAGAGACCAGCAGCATGCGAAAAACAAGCCGCATCGCATCGCGCTAGAAAGACCTATTTCGAACAAGTGGAATCGTTAAAGGCGACAGATGCTCATTTAACGCCCACTGTTTGTTGATGTCATCACGGTGAATTGAAGACTTAATGCTGGGAGGAGGAGTTATAAGGACAAACCCTTCATACCACATTTATTTATTTATTTACATTTTCAAGTCTGATGGCGGATGAGATGTGAGGTTTTAATAGATGAAGAGGTCAATCATCGCCACCAAAAGACAGAAGAGACGAATACCAAATACCAATCGATTTCTTAAACTCTGCATACGCCGAGCTAGCCTACTACTACTACCAGCAAATCCAGACTTTGACAGGGCGAGCCAAATTTAACCAGCAGGTGGGTAAACGATTCTTGCTTGTTTGTGATACCTTGAAGACTGGGAGGACCACGGCCATTCTTTACCTTCGAAATTCCACTTTCCCATTCAAGAAGAAAACCAATTCCAGTATACAAATCTAAACAATGGCCGCCAAAGACTATACCTTCCCATTCAAATTCAAGGCAGCGGTGCTTCATGAAGTAAACCAACCCTTGGTGGTAGAAGAGGTGGAAATCACTGAGCTTAAGCAAGGAGAATGTTTGGTGAAAGTTGCAGCTGGTAAGCCCTGAGTGTTGCTGTAGGTCTTCTACCACTTCTCCTCGTTCCTGAGCCAGTTTGGGCTCTTGAATTTTTGGGTTTGTTACTAAGTTGCTGACTTGTCACTTCCACGCTCATTTTAGCTGGTATTTGCCACTCTGACTTGCACATGATTAAGGTACGTTTTCCAAGTATATTATTACTGATGTGGATTGGTTGGTACTCGCCTTCGGGTTGGATGGTGTTTTGTGGCCATAAGAAAGTTCGAGGTTACGGCGGACTGAATTCTGATCCCTTTTGGTAATAACCTCGCCTATTAGGGTGACTGGAGTGTAAAGGGTGTCTTGGAAGTACCAATGCCCATCGTTCTTGGTCATGAAGGTTCAGGAATTGTCGCCAAGCTTGGCCCAGGTGTAACCACTGTCAAGGAAGGCGACCACTGTGTCTTGCTCTTCCAGCCTAACTGTGGTAAATGTGAAATGTGCCAAGTCGGACGCCCAATGATGTGTCGCGGTCACTCCAACTCCAAGGTAGACAGACATGAGAACCGCTTGCGTTCGCAGGGATACCAAACAACTCTTCAATTCGTTACCCACAACACGTTTTCATCGATTTATAGCCAGGAACTCACAATGATGGTACCACCCGAATGAAGGTCAACGGAAAGGAAGGATATGTCATGTGCGCCCTTGGGTGCTTCGGAGAGTACGCCGTCATTGCTGAGGAACAATTGTTGCCAATCGGCAAGGTAAACAGAATCTTTCTTTTCGTCTTTGATTGTCAGATATCGACACCCTCATACTGAACGATTTTCGCCACTATAGGACGTTCCACTTGACAAGGCAGCTTTAGTAGGCTGCTCAGTGATGACCGGGGTTGGTGCCGCTTTGAATACGGCAAAGGTAAAATCAAAATCTACACATTGTCTCATTTGAGTGTTGCTTACGCCGTTCAATCATAGGTTGAAACTGGTTCAACTGTAGTAGTAGTTGGTTGTGGTGGTGTGGGATTGAATATCATTTCAGGAGCTCGTCTCGTCAACGCCGGCATGATTATCGGTATTGACTTGGTCAGTAAAAAGCTCGAATACGCTACTGAATTCGGTGCCACCCACGTCATTGATGGATCCAAGATTGAAAACACTGTTGCTGAAGTGATGCGTTTGACTGGAGGCCTAGGTGTCGACTACGCCTTTGATGCCATTGGACACAAGGCTGTTTTGGAACAGATCTTCCAAATGATTAAGCCGTAAGTTCTTGTGCCGCTCTGGATGGAAAGACTTGAGCACTAATAGTTGTCACCATTGTAGTGGAGGTACCTGCGTTGAAGTCGGTGTTGCCCCCATTATGCAAGCTGCCTCGATTTCTCCCTTCATGTTGGCTTTACAAGAAAAGACCATCAAGGGTACGACTGGAGCTAGTGATTGTTATTTTGCGGGCTATCATGTCATTGCTATTTGGTTTTGTTAATGCGCGTTAATAATCTAATGAACTTTACTAGGTTCGTTATACGGCTCTGCTCGTCCTCGTGTCGACATGGTTCGTCTACTCGACCTATACAAACAAAAACGTCTTAAGTTGGACGAACTAGTTTCAGAAACGTGAGTATGATACTGTTAATTCACGATTCTACCAAAGTCTGATCAATTCCTCCTTGTTTCTTACAGTTTGAAGCTCAGTGAAATCAACCACGGCTTCGATCTTTTGAAGTCAGGAGCTGTTGCTCGTAGTGTCATCGTATTCGACTAAACTATTGTAGCTCTTCACCTTTGATGTTTTGTCAATAAAATTGAGGCATACACTATGCCAACCACCAATTCTAGTTAGGATTGGTTGAAAGCCTAACTTGCATCACTTGTTTCTTGATTATTAAGAGTCCATGCACGAAATAATTTGAAAGACCGAAGACGTAAATGAAACACCGGAATAACTGCTCGAAAACCTCGCGTGCGTGCTGCCGTTGTTCGCTGTTCTGTTTGATAAATCGTTCTTCAGACTGACGCGTCACATCACAAAACAACACATCATCGACCACAAGCTTTGAGAACAAGATGTCAGACGGAATACAATACAGATTAAAGCCCGGTGAAGTGGATTTGGGCGTAAGTAGCTTGTCATTGTCGCTTTTTCCGATACAATTTAACTAAATTCCAATAATTCGTAGACTACAATTATGGCAGTACAATTCGCAGATGGTGTAATTGTAGGAGCAGATTCACGAACTACTACAGGCTCATATATTGGTAATTTTATTTGAAGCTCTCTGTCCTTCCAGATTGTCCTGATTTCTCAACATCAACCATCGACATCAAATGCTCATTTGTTTGATATTTTATACAGCAAATCGAGTGACAGACAAACTGACGGCTATACATGATACTATATTTTGCTGTCGATCTGGAAGTGCTGCTGATACTCAAGCCATTGCAGATATTGTACATTACTATCTGCAGATATACTCGTAAGATTATTTCATTTGTTGAGAGCTCATCGCAATAATACGACGCAAGATAGCATGAAAGATTAACTGGTCAAATTAACAACTTTTCCTCTTAATCTCTCTCAACAGAGTCCAGCACAATGAAGCACCAAAAGTGAGTACTGCTGCAACTCTCTTCCAAAACATGGTCTACTCCAACAAGGACGCCTTGTCTGCTGGTATCATTGTTGCTGGATATGATCCTATTGAAGGACCATCAGTATGGTCTATTCCATTGGGTGGATCTCTACACAAACAGCCATTTGCCATTGGTGGTTCAGGAAGTTCATACATTTATGGATACTGTGATGCTCATTGGAAAGATAACATGAGTCTTGAAGATGCTACCCAATTCATCAAGAATTGTAAGTGTTTTGTGTGCCAGGGGTTTGGTCCAAGCTCGGGTGTTTGGAAGATATATGATTTGACACATCACACATTTGTTTTACATTCAAATAGCTGTTGCGTTGGCCATGTCGCGTGATGGATCATCTGGCGGTGTTATAAGATTGGCAATCATCACAAAATCTGGTGTTGAACGAGTGTTTGTGCCAGGAAACAAACTGCCAACCTTTTGGGAAGGCTAAAACTGTAACAAACCAGATTTCAACTTTTGTAAAGAAAACGTTTATTGTAACATGATGTAGACCAGATTAAGAGGAACTCGTTGTGCAGCTTATTATTAGCTTGTTTGTTGTCCCAAACGCGAGCCAGCAATGGAGAAACTCCATTTATTATTATTTTGACCAGGCACACCTTAAGTCCATTGGCTTTGCTTTTGTTTGGTGTTGGTTTCCGAGCGTTCAAGCGTTCACACCACGCACTTGCAACGAACTTTGGCCAAACGAAGAAGGAGGAACGGAGAGAAGGCAGCCTCCTCGATTCCTCCGATTCTCAAGTAATAGCGTTTATATGTTTCAACAGCCCACCGCCTCGTTCGTACGGCAATCGACCACATTCTACGCCCAGAACAAAATGGCGAATTCCTCATCTGTGTTGGACACGGAGCAATTCGAGGAGTTTCTGATGCTAGATGGTAATTCTCTCATTGCAAATATCCTATTTATGTCTTTTTATCGTCTTCGTTTAGCCTTTACTATCTCCTGTTGAAAATTTCCCCTGATGGACCAAACAATCTAGACCATTGGCATCCCATTTTGGACCAACTAAACTCACACCGTGTTTTTGATCAACAGATGGCGATCCATCTCGTGAATTCACTCTCAGTATTGTCTCGAAATGTATGACATTTTGTTGCCGTTGTCGAGTCCCACGCTTTTTTCTTTTTTGTAGCTGACTCCACATTTCGTGACTAGTTTTCGAACAGGCAAATATCAGCATGGAGAAAAACAATCACGTCAAGAAATTCGTCGTGCTTATTCTATGTGTATCTTTTCTAATAGGCCCATCAAACATTCTCCGAAATGGATGCGGCATTGTGAGTCGTCTTGATTAGAAACTCCACTTTCAACCAGATACGTAAACTGTGGCTAATCTCGACTCGTAATACTATTCTAGACATCGTGGCGACTATACAGCTCTATCGAAACTAGGTCACTTCTTGAAGGGATCATCAGCCCAAATTGGTCTTGCCAAGCTCAAGATAGCATGTGAGAAGATACAAAATGTTGGACGACTACTCAGAGAAGATGGAGCTGGATCTGTGACTGTTGATGAAGCTTTACCGTATCTTGGACAATTGGTACTGTTGGCAAAACAACAATACGCTGAGGCTGAGCTGGTATTGAGACGAGAGTTTTCTCAGGCAAGCTGAGCGTACTCTGCAACCCCGTGGAGATCGGAAGCCACGCAAAGGTATTAGTTTATACGCTTGAGTTCTCCCTTTGATTTGGTCCTGAAAAGTGATTTTGTAGGAATCAATGTGGAAACTCTCGTACCGAAACACGTTTATAATCTATATCGCAAGAGTGAAACGTTAGTAATATTTTCCTCGCACTTACACACATTGTATCTTTTGGCATGAACAGATAAAAGTAGACTTTCTTGTATGTGTCCACATCTCTCCCAAAACACATCTCTCCTAAAACACATCTCTCCTACTCTTAACATTGTGGGACACTTTGACATGCCTATGGTACTCCTTTCAGGAATAACGTTCTCTTACACTGCTGACCTTCGAAAATGTGGTCGTTTTCCCTGCTAACCATAAAGACCTTCAATTTTGAACCCCGGGCCATTGAGGCCCAGTCCAGAAACAAGGGTTTGCAACCAAGCACACACGTCTATAAGCGTGTAAGAGTCTCGAGTTTGCAGCATCTTTAGTATCTTTCGTGAATTTGCGGTATCTTTCGCGAATAACCGAAAAATTCGCGATCTATGCTTTTTGAACGTCATTTCGCAAATTTCACGCGCACATATGCTAATAATATTATAATACTCCTGCAAAGCGATTCATCCACACCTACACTCTGGTTTTTCATTGAAGCTTCCATTAGATGGCGTTGCGATCGTGTTTGAATCACATTGATGTCATTACAGACAACATGGCTGATCATACTGTCAAGGGAATAGAGCCTCTGCCCGCCGGCTCATTGGATGGTTCTGCGCTGCGAATCCTGATAGGTACTTTGCTCCATTTGCCATTCGTAGCCTTCAAAGTTTCTCATCAAGCAAACCACATTCTAGTGCACACACGTTGGAATTTTACCATCGTCAAGCAACTACTAGATGGAACTATATCCAAATTAAAGGCATTAGGAGTCCCTGAATCCTCCATTGTAATTGAATCCGTACCAGGCTCATTCGAATTACCGATTGCAGCACAACGACTCTTAACATCAGCTCAACGCACCGCTTCATCAGCGACCGACCTCTTCACTACTGATTCTCCATCAATTACCAAAACGCCTGTAGCAGCTGCTTATGACGCGGCTATATGTATTGGAGTCTTGATTAAAGGAAGCACCATGCACTTTGAATATATAGCTGATTCTACTACAAAGGGGTTGATGAGAGTTGGACTGGATACTGGGTTACCTGTGGTGTTTGGTGTGCTGACCTGTCTTACTGAAGATCAAGCTTTTGATCGTGCTGGGATGGGGAGAGGTCCTAATGGCAAGGGACATAATCATGGCGAGGACTGGGCAGCTGCTGCTGTTGAAATGGGATTATTGAAAAAGCGAACGTGATTTGTAGCTTTAGAATATACTATGTATGCCAAGCAATACTCAAGTCTGTGTTTTTCAGGTTTGCGTTGCTGTTGCTTGTTGACGTCGCAAGATCACCGACCACGCGTCATTCGCATACTTGTGTACTTGTGTACTCTATATACAAGTCAAACACCTAAAGAATCTATCGTTGTAATTTTTGCACAGTTTATTTAGAGTTCACCCTGACGTGTCTCTCTTCGAAATCAAATCAAGTTTAACATAAAATGTCAGGAAGAGGCCGAGGACGTGGTCGAGGCGGACACTCCCGTCGATCTGATCGAGACGTTGCTAATGAATCTGGCCGCGTAGAGGACGACATTCCAGTTCCAAAGGCATTTAAACTCGCGACGCAGTTTTTGACATTGGATGTAAGAACAGCGGAAAACTTTGGCAGTTCATCGAGATCCTTACATCTTTTACGGTTCATATAGACATTCTTGACGACTATCGGTTTCGTCTTTGCTGGATTTGAAGCAGAAGCCGTTAAAAATAATCTCGACTTTATTGACTTTATTCGGCGTTCATTCATCGAATGGGACAGTAGCATCGCTGACTTGGTCTTGCTATCCGTTGCACGAACTGTACTTGTTCTGATTATTGGAACTGCTCTGCGTCGTTATCCAACTGCACGGAAATTATATGCTTGGAGATTGGCGATCTATGCAGTTCTCGCCTTGTCAACTGGATTTGTTATTTTAAAGGTAATGATTATTGTGAGATCTTCTTGTATTTTATGGTGTTGAAATGCGGTCTCGCAGGGACACAATTCCAAACTCAATGCTCACTGATTTGTTTCTTGTAGCTCGTACAAGTGATTCAGACGTCTGGGAGCTCTGATAAATGGATTGTTACTCCTGGGTTCATGTATACAGGTGTAGGAGCTCAATTAATCTTCTCTTTGATCGAGTTTGGTGGTGCTCTGCAATTCACCAAGGCGTGGGTCCTAGCCCTCGATTATAAACCAATACCAAATGAAGACGGTACTCCCAACTCTAGTCGTAGAGGATCGAATTCCAGCCGTAGAGGATCAAAGATTGATCTTCCCGAACCACGTAGACCGATACCATGGACGCGTCTACTTGGTCTACTCGCTCCAGATTGGTATTTGATGAGTATAGGCATGCTGATGCTGTTATTCAATAGTGCTACATCACTAGTCGTACCGTATTATGTGGGCTTGGTAGTAGATTTGGTCTCTAAAGCCATGGGAAGTCATATCCCCGACGAACTAGGAACGTACATGCTGGAGCTCTTCTTTATCTTTATGCTGGGAGGTCTGACCGGAATGCTACGCTCCTATGCTTTTACCGTGACTGGATACAATGTTGTGAAACGCCTCCGTGTTAATGTCTTTGGCGCCATCATCCGTCAGGACATTTCATTTTTTGACTCGACCAAAACTGGAGAATTGATTTCGAGATTATCGTAAGTGCAATTAAACTCAACAGAGCCAACACTGTTCATTGTGCCATCAAATATAACTGTGAAGAAATCGATCGCGATCTGATCTGATCTGATCTGTTTCAATGTAGGTCGGATACACAAATGCTACAAAGCGCGCTGACGGTGAATGTATCAATGTTGGTTCGTTCTCTTGTCAGTGTTCTTGGATCAGTCATCATTTTACTGTCTCTATCATGGAAATTGACCTTGTAAGGTTTGAAGTTCAATTCTTAATCCACAGACACGTCTTAACTGCTTCTGTCAGAATTATGATGATGATAGTCCCCGCAGTAGTGCTCGCCGCTATTCTCTATGGAAACGCTGTTGGTGATTTGCAAGATGCATTCCAATCCAAACTTGCCTCCGCTGCCTCAGTAGCTCAAGAGGTGATATCTCAGGTCCGAACAGGTAAAGAATTCTGGAATAAATGGACATGGATAGATTGGAAACCTAAAATTCCTGATTTCGACCTGTCACTAGTTCGAGCTTTCGCAAAGGAAGAATATAGTTTAAACCAATATTCAAATGCCATTGAAGAGACACAGAAGGTTGGAAAGAGGATTGCAGTTGCTCAATGTAAGCGTGCTTGAAACTCTGGTGTTATAGCTCGTTACTCACTTCACTTTCTTTCCTCCCTAGCTATATTCATGGGAGCAATGTCCTTCTTGCCTCAAACATCGATCGCCCTTGTCCTGTACTTTGGAGTCCTGTTGGTCATCAAGGGAGAGATCACTGCTGGTTTACTGACGAGGTTTGTCTGATCAAACATGTCCCGTCATTTTCCAAACTTCTTGAAACTGACATTGCGTCCTGTTAGTTTCCTGTTTTATACTCTCAACTTGGCCATGAGTTTTGGAACTATCTCTAGTTTGTTTGGAGGTGAGCAAAAGTCAAATTTTTCACTCGTGACTATCCAGGGCTCTCTTCTCAGACATTTTTTCAACAGACTTCATGCAAAGTCTTGGAGCTTCAAGTAGGATCTTTGATCTGCAAGATAGGATTCCTACTATTCCCGTCTCCGGTGGTGAACAACCACCATCTTTCGATGGACGAATTGAATTCAAGAATGTCGATTTCGCGTAAGTTTAAAATGCGACACCCTTTTTGAAAATATCGCTGCTCATCAACTTCAACTGTAGCTACCCATCACGACCAGAAGCAGTGGTTTTGAAAGACTTTAGCCTTCTCTTGGAACCAGGCAAAGTTTGTGCCTTAGTGGGTCCTTCTGGTCAAGGCAAAAGCACTGTAATGTCATTGACTATGAGGTGAAATGTGAAATTACGTAACTCCGTTCATTTCTTGCTCAAAAGTTTGTACTTCGTAGATTTTATGACGTTCTTGCCGGAAGTATACTTGTGGATGGTCGAGATCTTCGTGATCTGGATCCCGCTTGCTATAGGAAGAGCGTCGGTTATGTCAGGTAGCACTACGTTTTTTTCTTTATTTTCTGAAGCTTGGTTGACACGTTATGCTCTAGTCAAGAACCTGTTTTATTTGATGGAACAATTCGCGAAAACATCTTGTATGGTTGGCATAAGGTCCAACAGCCAACAGAAGACGAGATCATCCAAGCGGCCACGCAAGCCAACGCCCATGACTTTATCAAGAATTTTCCCAAGGGTTATTCGACTCTTGTGGGGGAACGGGGTGTAACTTTGTCGTGAGTATAGTGGGTGCCGTTGAAGATTCTTTTGTCTCACCTGATTCTCTACAAAATCGTGTTAGTGGAGGCCAGCGTCAACGAATCACGATTGCCCGATCGTTTTTGCTGAATCCACGTCTCCTACTCCTTGATGAAGCAACGAGCAGTCTGGATGCTGAGTCCGAGTTCCTTGTGCAAGAAGCAATCAACAGGTACGTGGTTTCTGTGATATTTACCTGTTTTCCATAGATGTCAAAAAAAATCAAAAATCAGATTTAAGTTTTTGCACTCAATATGTTCGTCTTAGGATCATGATAGGAAGAACTGTTTTGATTATAGCTCACAGGCTGTCGACTGGTAAGCCGAAAAATTCGACATTGGTCTTCCTTACTGTTTGAATAATGTCTCAATGTCTATCAATAGTTCGAAGTGCCGATATGATTGCTGTTATTGAGGTATAGTAGAGACAGATTCATCGCTTTGACCGTCTGTTCGTTTTGGTGGCTTAATAGTAATAATTCTTCGGAACATAGGGAGGAAAGTTGACTGAGATGGGAAGTCATGACACATTGATGAAACATACCAATGGTGCATACAGAAAACTTGTCAACCGACAAACTGATGGATTTAAACTAGAGTAAACCCCATTCTTGTACATACATACACACGAAATATAACTGTGAATTACATTTCAATTCATTGAATGAGTTTTATATGCTAACTAAATATCACTTATAAACTAACTTGCCACGTTTTACAAGTTCTCCATATTCAGCTGCGGCCTTTCCAGCGATCTTGCCGTACACGACACATTCAAGCAGAGAATTCCCTGCAAGACGATTCTTTCCATGTACACCACCTGTAACTTCTCCTGCTGCGTACAACCCATCAACAGGCCTTCCTTGAGCGAGGACTCTCGCTTCACCATCGATTGCAAGCCCGCCCATGGTATAATGAATCACGGGAGTGATTCTCCCCACATAATATATATCTGACTCCTCGAAACGATGTGAGAAGACTGTCTTTCCAAAGACGTCTGCTTTCGCTCCAGACACAGCTTCATTGTACTCTTTTATGGTTTGAAACAGACTAGCTAGATCAAGACTTTCACCTTGAGCTACGGCATCGAGTCCTTCATAGCGTTTGAAGAATCTAATAAAGGAAACCAAATTCAGAGATCAGACGTTGCATTGTTGGCAGGGAATGTCAAGCACCTATGCTTACCCTTTTGAAAGATAGAACTTCATCGAGTCTCCAACATCATCACATACAGCTTGGTTCAGGAATATGAGAGCTTCGGACTGTTGGTCAGATGGGCATGCTTTGAATATGGCTTCTGTGACCTTGTCTCGAGTTTCGAGTTCATTCACAAGCCGTTTTGATGTAAGAGGTGATATTAGGATACCACCATGTCCTCGTAATGATTCAGGTGCTAAGAGCGTGTAATACAAGTAACATGTCTTAGTAAAAGCTCATGATTCAAAACCGCTCTCGAAGTATTTACCCAAGAATTTGGATTTGGATAGCCGATCTGACGGATCAACAAATCCAGTTGGATGCACTTGAATGTACTCCAATCCAACGGTGTCCTAGAAAGTTGCACAAATTGAGTCTTAGCATACACTGTTGATATGCTTCATGAAATGATTGCGACTGATGGCGACTTGCAGCTCCTAAAGCACAAGCCATGGATAATCCTTCACCAACAGCCCATTTTCCACTTGTTGTTGGTAAATGAGCAAGATCTGGTCTTAGTTTCACTAATAATGGATTTGGATGGGCAAATCCACCCGTACACAAAATTACTGCACTCGCATGATATAATGATTTGCACCCCGTTGAGTCAATAGCTTCGAGCCCAATCACTCGATCTATGACAAAACCGTTCAACAAGACAGTTTTGATGAACAGCATACATGGCACGGGTCCTCACCAGACATAGTGTCGTACACTAGTTGCTTGACGGTGGTGCTGACGAGAAAGGTTACATTTGGTAGAGTATCGAGATGTTTTTTCAAGGCACTGATGATATCAAAGCCAACCGCTCCCTTCACTTCACGATGCGTCCTAGGTCGAGAATGGCCGCCTGTTTGAGAAACCACTGATAACTTGAGATCAAATGACTCCAAAAACTCGAGAGCGTGTGAAGAACCATTGACCAGAGTATCGACGAGTTCTGGAATCTCAGCGCCACCTCCAGAATGAAGTGAATCCTGAAGAAATAATACTGTAGAGTCGCCTGTGGTATAAGGGGAAGGAGCAGCGTTCATTCCACTGGTAGCTTTGGCAGAGTTGCCTCCTAGTATGTTTGCATGACGGTGAGTCATTATTGTCGTTGATGAACAAACCCAGAATCAAGGTAGAGCTGATCCAATTGCTCTGTTACACGTACCACAACGAGATTCTTTCTCCAAGATTGTTACTCTGCAGCCCTCTCTTGCGGCAATGATCTAAAAACAGCTTCAGCACAAGATAATTAGAGAGCTCTGTTCCACTTACAGCAGCAGTGAGACCAGCCAGCCCACTGCCGAGCACGTATATACATGGTCCCGAAGCAGTTCGTTCTCCTCCGTCACGAGAATCACGAGTCGACAGCATTTTGAACGTGTGGGAGTGACCGAGGCTTGCAAGAGTAGAATGATAACTGAGTAACGAATTGAAAGAATATGTAGATCTGTTGGTAGTGGTATATCTCAGTATAGGTTTTGAACACTTTTCCCACATCTACCAGGCAACAAGTTTGTTTTTTGCAGAAGGAGAGCTGAACTCAAACTTATTCAACATTTCCCGTTTTATAGGGGGCCAGCCTTAGGGCATCACTTCGTCTCAAGCGCCTGATCGTCTTCTTCAAAGATTCCAGTAAAGCCGAAACTGATCTGGCAAGTATCGAGTTTTAAATTGGGTTTTGACAGTTTATACCTGATTGTTTGCAAGTGCGTTGACCATCATTTTACGCACCTTTAGAATTTACTTTCTTCTCCTCCTTGAAAAGCCAATATACCTTCAAAGATGCGAACCAACATTGACTTGCCAAAGACTTGGCAAGCTTTGGGCTTTCTTCGAGGCAGCAGAGAAGCTGGCGCGGATCCACTCTTTTCATATGGTATGCTCTCTCAATCTTGGCCCTTAGATGTTCTGACGTTTAACACTCCTACTACTAAGGTGGGTTTGAGAATCTTCAATACGACCAAGATGCCGAGTTCCCATCCGAAATCCATAATTCTGGCCTCGCAAGATGGTTTACAGTCGTGACAAACGATGATGGTATTTCGGTTGGACCGTTTACGTTGCCCAATGTTGATTGGGAGTTCAACTCGTCAACTTTGGGATGGGCAGCGAGCCAATATGTATGCTACGTACGTGGATTTATAAATGTTCGACAAACCAACTTGTACAGTCTTCGCTTCAAGAATGTCGCTGGTGGTCGCGTGAATGGGATGACTCTCGGAGGAAACGTATACGAATATAATCACAGTCAGACAATCCTATCACTAGAGGAGGGCCGCCATGCTTTGAATCTGGTAGTATATTATGACGTGAGAGCATTCGGAGGGTAAGCCTGTAACGAGTCTTGAAGGAAGCAGTTAAGACGATTCACAGACAACACAAACAGAACGATTCCTCCCAAAGTGAGTTTTTCTGGGACTATAGAACTAGTTCGGGAACCAGTATCTCTCCCTGATGCCTGTCACTGTATTACTGCAGACATGGTCGAAGGCAGTCTATCTACGCCTTTGATGTCATTGCCTGTCTGTAACTCGAGCAGTGGCTTGTGGATTCGTATTATCAGCGCCTTGCTCAAAACCACATCTACAGACCACCCCGTAAAAGTCCTCTCCTCCTTTGTTATCGCTCCCGGCCAAACAGTATCAGTGTCTTTGGAGCTTCCTCGACTGCTACAGCCAGGCCAATCATACGAATTAGCTTTAGTGTTTGAGGTTATTAAGAACGGAAAGGCAGACCAGCCGTTTCGAGGATCAGTCCAGGATCTTGTCTTTGAATCTAAGAATGATGCAGAGCCATTCCAATTCACTTTTCTCGATTACGATGGAAGTGTCCATTATGCTGTTGCCATTCCACCTTTATCGAAATCAAATGAAAGTGTATACTCCATTGTGTTGGGCCTTCATGGAGCTGGAGTTGAAGCTTCTAATCCTTTCTGGACTTTGGCGTATCCTCGACTTGAAAATGCATGGGTAATTCTTGTGATTTGAATCTTTTATATTCTTTCTCTGAATGATGTTTCATCCTGCTACAAGATACTGCTGCCTACTGGGCGCACTCCATGGGGCTTTGACTGGCACGGTGCATCGTATTTGAACGTTGAGAGTGCTATTAAGGCACTAGTTGACGTAGCTACTAGAATGGGATGGAATATGGATTCAAATAGATTAATCTACACTGGTATATTCTGTCTGCAATATTTATGAGGTCTGGTTTTTGTCAAGTGGTTTGCTTTCCGTGTAGGTCACTCGAATGGCGGACAAGGTGCTTGGTGGTGGCTTCTCCATCATAGCGATCGTTGTCTTGCTGCTGTCCCTGCAAGTGGCTATTCAAAAATTCAGTTGTATTCGCCATACTTCTTGAGACGAGACATGTCCTCGTTGGACCCAACTTTACGCGGAGTGAGGTTGCTGAATTCTCATGGTCATGCCAATGCCCAACTTAACATTCTCTACAACTTAGATTATGGAGTCTTCAATCGCAGAAAATGATCTCGACCTTCATATTGCCAATGGAGTCGGCATACCAGTTTTAGGGAGGGTTGGTTCGTTTGATGACAACGTGCCACCTATTCACACACGTCGACTTACCAGAATGCTTCAAGAACGGCATTCAGGAGATTGTGTGTAAGTCAAATTTCACTAGAATTTGGTCTTGCTCTTGACATCTTGCGTTGGTTCGTAGGCTATCTGAAGTACCACAAAATCACTGGTTTGGTGATGTATTCTCAGCAAAGATCGTTCAGGATTTCCTTTCTCGAGTGCTCTCCAATCCGTCATTGCCAGTCTTGCCAACGGAGTTTGAACTCAGGTGTATAAATCCTGCAACTGTGTCCTCGCGTGGTGGTTTGCAGATCCTGCAACTGATAGAGACTGGGAGATTGGCTTCCATTCGTGTAAAGCAAGCTGATGGGAGATGGATCCTGAAAACAAACAATATCCGGCGATTCGCACTTGTTAACGGCATTCGAGTCAGTGAGCTCATTATTGACGGAGTAGCCATAAACAACACCCAAGCACTTCCAGCCTCTTTATTGTATGACTCTGGTAACTGGAGTCAGGTCCCTGATTTGTCTTGGACTCCTCTTGAAAAGTCATCAACAACGTATGGACCAATAACGCAAATTTTTATGAAACGTGTCATTATAGTGCTTCCTTCGACCCCGATATTCACAACTGCAGATAAATATCTTCATTATGCCATAGAACTGGCAAATCTCTGGCATTTACACTCGAGAGGGTGCATCTCGATACAAAGTGACGACCAAGTTCTTGAAAACGGTGATGATTGTAATGTTATTGCCTTCGGAAGTCCACTGGAGAATCGATTTACTGCTTCTCTGAAAGTTTTGAACCAAGAAGGTAAAAAAAAATCAAGTCGTACTTGGCCGGCAGTGGACAACGTCTCTCATCGTCATATCCCAATGTTAGTTCGATATTTAGAAAGCGGAAGCATCCAATTGGGTCATAAGTTGTATGATGAAGTAGATATGGGCTCACTCTTCTTATCGCCTTATGGTCAAAATCTCGCTCTTGTAATCCACGGAGTCAATGCTTTTGGCCTGGAGAAGAGCGTCTTCGCTATACCCATTATTACGGGCACATTGGTAGAAGTACTTTTTGATTTCGCAGTAAGCTCGCAGTATCTAAAACCACGTCGTTGGAATAGATGCCAGACTATGCTATATTTGGACCTTCCTTTAAAGAACCTTATAGCGGACAAAGTCAGTTTAATCCATCATTAACGTCTCCTGGTCTTTTAGCAGCGGGATATTATGATTACGGATGGAACATAACGTGAATCACAATGACAGCAAAGACATACAATTTTTTTGTTATTTCAGCGTCCACCAATATACATTCTAGCAAATACAGTACAATAAATCTAAACTCGTTACTTTATCATGTAAACATCTTCTTCTTCCAGAATTCTGCGTTTCTTGCGAGATGGTGGATCATCATCACCACCAAAGGATTGCAAATCAACGTCAATTGGTTCATCTAGACGCGTTACTGGTGGTGGTGATTGAGAGATTAAGAATTGAGGAGGATTCCTCTGTTCATCCTCATAAATTAGTTTTGCAGATCGTTTGTCTGGTCTCGCAATTAGGATTACAGATGACGATGTGCCGTTACTATTACTACGATCATCGTCCTCATCGAGGACAATTACACCATCTTCTTGTTGTCTATGCATCACGAGATGGCTGTTCTCTGAAGCTACTTGTCTACTAGGTTTGACGTCCAAACCATCTTCGTACTTTTGCACTGGTTGGATTTGACGTTGACTGTGCCCGTATTCTTTGTGTTTTGTCATACGAGTAGAGGCTCGTTGTTGTTGAGGCTCTTCGTCATCTGAATCTGAGATTTCAATGCCTTCGATGACATTAGACTTACAAGCGTCTTCACTAAAGCGAGCTGAAGCATGCCCCGGTACGGGCTTGGCTTCTGTCATATCATGATCGTACTCTGCTTTTGTGGGTATCTGAAAATCTCGCTCTCGAAGCAAGATTCTGGCACAACCAATCTCGTTCCTCTTCGCCATCTTCAAGCTCTACGGCTGGAGGAAGAGGTTGTGCTTTACAAGCAAATCCATCCACTGTTTTGGCAACAAAAGGAAAGACTGGAGCTAAGTCACCAATTCGTGTTGCAGTCAAGGAAATTTTGAATTATACGTACCGTCAAAGTGTTCAGCCTTATACTGCGGAAAGGGAGGAGCGAGCCTTCGTACAGATGACTTTTGTTGTGGTAATGACCTAGCTGTGCCAATTGATCACAGTCGATCTCTATTACATCGTCAACAGCAACAGCATCATTAACAGGTTCGACGGTACTATTAAAATATATTAGAAGAATGATTTTGAAGTAGTACTGACTTTGCAGTATTGAAGAATGATGGCGACAACAATTTAATCAAAACGAAACAGTACACACTTACCAAGGCTTCTCGGCGCTTCTTCTTCCACGATTCAGAACGCTTTTTGTTATCTGGATTCTTCCAATCTCCAAAGTACTTCCACGGAAATGGATACTCTCTAGCCTTCGATACTCGATGACATTTATAACAACTTTATCTTCAGCAAAGTTGGGATCGAAGTCGAGCAGCTGGCGTAGTTGATGATACGGTTGGAGTTACCGTCCGATTTGCGAGAGATGATGGTCAAGAAGTGGTAGGACGTCTCGTCACTCCAGTAGTAGGAAAGTCCGTGCTGGCGTTGGAATCAGGCCGACGTGACGGAGTTTCGTAAAGGACAATGTAGGGCCCTTGATTTGTACTATATAGCGAGTCTCTTACTCGTGGCGATGGCGCCGGAATCTCGTCGCCTAGATGGTATTGGATATTCATTTTGTTGTTTTGAATACCCAAGAATTGAATGCCCAAGAATGGAATGTCCAACAGCAAGTTCGTAAGGATGTCATCGTAAGCTACAAGATCTTTGAAGGTAAGACTGGAGGATGTTCCATCCGACCTCGACTGTATTGGAGCATATTTGACTGGTCTGCGCATTTTGTGACGAGATTACTATGGAGCCCAGACCACCAGATCTTATACACTGTCTAAATGAATAGTCATCGTTATGACATTGCTAGTTTCATCGTTGGGTTGGCACACTGTCACAACTCGTTTTTGTTTATTTGGCAATGATAGAGATGTTTTACCAAATTTTGAATTGATACCATTGAGTAGAGAGAAAATGGAATTTTCCTGTTTCTAATGATCAACTTGGAACTTGATCCTTGATCCCTTTGGACGTGAGCCCGCGGTTACATTCGAAAAAAAAGCAGAAGCAGGAAGCATTATTTGCAAATAGGAAGAACGTGACGCTCGCTACACAGGTAAGACCCATGAATTCTGCACACGCTTTCCCGATTTTGCCCGCTTTATGAAAGTTGTTATGTTAGATCTGATGTTATGGCTGCGCACATGTAAAAATCGTGCCTTTGAGGACCTTATTGGTCATAAACCGTTCAATCTTTCCATCAACTGATCTAAAGTATGTACTCCTTTGTGATATTCAAAATACAATAAAATGGTTAGAGGCAAAGAACAAGCAATGTTTATATACAATATAACGAAACTCATCACATTCGCGACATAAAGTCCTCTTCGTCCTCCTCTTCTATACGACGTTTCTTACGAGATGATGTCGCATCATCCCCATCAAAGGATGGAAAGCCCTCATCAATGTCAATCGGTTGTTGCACATCTAGTACGGGTGATCCAGAGTTCGAGAATCTAGGAAGATCTCCTGGTTCATTCTCGTCATTAATATAAAATGGTTCTGCTGATCGTTTCGCCGGTCTAGCAATCCGGATTACAGATGATGGCGAGCCGTTACTGTTTTCGTCATCATCATCTTCATCATCGTCCTCATCAATAACAATTACACCGTCTTCTCGCTGTCTGTGTACCATAACATAGCCATTTTCCTGCCCTGCTGCTGCTCTACGAGGTTCGACTTCCAAGTCATCTTCATCTGATCCGACATCCTGGAGTTGACTGGACCTAGATACATTGATATTGTCGAGATCGTCGTCTTCTGCTTCAAAAGATTTGTCAGATAGGGGATTTGCAGACTCAGCTGCAGTGGATACAATAGGCTCATCGGGAATGGAAATGCCATCGTCTTCTACATCATTTTGATTTACTTGATTTTGATCAAAGTCTTCGTCTTCAGTCATATCTGTAGCGGCTCGTTGTTGTTGCTGTGGCTCCTCGTCATCGGAATCCAAGATTTCAATGACTTCGATGACTTTAGACGTACTATTTACAGACGGCATCGAGGGTGAGACTCGATCAGAATCAATTGCTGCATAGAGATTATTGACGTTGAAGTTTTCACGTGGGGGAGCTGGAGCATCAACCCCCATGGGCGTTGCATCTACTTCGAAGTTATCAGGAGATGCTTCTTCGGCACCATTGTCGTTCATTTCACCCATATCATAATCTTCAGCTGCTTCTGCGGATAACTGACGTTCCCGCTCTCGTTCAAAAGCAAGGATGGCAAGATCCCGACACAACCAATCTCGTTCTACTTCGCCATCCTCAAGCTCAACAGCTAAGGGAAGAGGTTGTGCTCTACAAGCAAATCCATCCACTATTTTTGACAAAACGAATTGAGCCACAAAGAAATGTTGCAAACAAAAAAATCATAGACATACAGTCAAAGTCTTCAGGTCTGTACTGTAAAAAGTTAGCAACAGGCGTTCGTGCAAATGGTCTTTGTTGTGATGGCAGTTGTGATTGTGGCTGTTGGTCTTCACCATAGTCAATCTCCACTACTACATCGTCAACCGCAACGACATCATTTACAGGCTCGACAGTAGTATGACGCTACATGAGTGGATTAACGAATGAGCTGTTGGTACGGCTATCACTAGAAGGCAATGTATACATACCAAAGCTCCGCGGAGCTTCCTCTTCCACGATTCTGAACGTTTTTCACTATTTGGCTTCTTCCAATCTCCAAAGTATTTCCACTTGAATGGGTAGTCACCAGTTTCTCGATACTTGTTGGCGTTCATAACACCCTTGTCTCGAGCAAAATTGGGATGCTTTGAAAATGAGAGGTATGGCTCAGTCTTTGGATTGAATATCCTAATATCGTCTGGAGAAACCCAGCCACTATTGTTGGAGAGGTATTTAGAATTGTTCGTATGAGAGTCAAACACTGGGATTGTTCATACTAGTCACTTGTTTCAGTATATCGGACGAGACGTTCTTCTGGAGCAACACCTTTGGGTCTCTTGGGCATTGAAGCGTCCTCTTCAGACTCAGGCACAATCTATGACCAAATGACTGTGCTATGAGTAACACGTTTCGACTATACATAGCGTCTCATATGGTCCTACCAGAGCCGGCCACCAAAATGGATATTTGAGGTCACTAGGATTGACCCATACCAAATGCGGACGATTATCTAACGTTTTAGCATGGTATCAGCATCCAACTGCGACGGGATGTAGACAAATAGATAAAACGGCGACCACATACATGTAGTAGGGATGAATCCAGGAACCCACGTTGGATCGTCAGCATTCCTGGTAGCTTCAATGAGTGCTCCGTCATCTTCTTCATCAACCCCTGCCTCTGAAGCAGATGATGAAGACGATGATGATGAATCGTCATCATCGTCGTCGGCCGACGGACGCTTGCCGTTATCAGTTGGTTTCTTAACCTTCTTGACAGCTTTCGGAGGACTCGGTAAGAAGACGACTGGAGAGCGGCGGACAGTTTCTGGACTTCTGGCTCGGATGGAAGCAGTCTAACAAGTGACGTCAATTACAACGGGTCAAAACGAATATTTGCAAGACGTGTGTTTGCATATTTGAAGTTCATACCTCACGACGATGACCCTTCGGTCGGTTTGGCCACTCGAGCTCATAGAGTCGATAATGACGTCTGCACCTTCCACATTTTACACCCATCGTAATACGTCCAAGAGCTTTGGCAATTGGATCTGCTTGGTTTAACTCGGCAGCAGACAAGTTTGCGTTACAAATACCACATGAATCCACATGAACCATGTCGCTTGTATGCACACGTTGTTCTTCTTCTTCAGGATTTTCTTGACCCATGGCATTACTAAAAGGGTCTAGTAAGGATCCATAATAGTCTGCACTGGTCTTAGCTCTACGTGCTGGACGGGATCGTTCTTTCTCTTGGCTGTCTGGTGATGAGCCTAGGTCACGCTGTTGGACAGAGTGGATTGAGTAGTAACCACGGCCTCCTTCTTCACATGTCTGGCATAAACACTCTCTATTGCCATCTCCAAAGTAATGCGGGGAGTAGAATGTAGTCAATTCGTCACCAACTGCTACATCCTTGATGATTTCAAAGCTAAGAGAATCCTTGCCAATGAAACGGAACTATCGCACCAAGAAGAGTGAGATTTAACAGAGTGGTCGAAATTAACGGGACTTACCTGCATATTGGAGTCACAGTCGTGGTTGACAAATCGAGCAGGGCCAAGGAAGAGTGAATCCTTTTTGCGACTTGACAGGGAGATGAGCGAGAAATCTCGGAACTTAGCGTATTCTTCATCTTCTGGAGTAAGATGCGTAAAGACTCCCGTGCAATATTCCAAGATATCGCCCTTTTTGAAGGGTTTGCAAGCAATAAGACATGCTTCCATTCTTCCAGAGACTGGCATGTATCGACTAGTTGGCGCGACTTCATAACCGGCCTCAGGATGGAACATTTTCAAATAACGTTTAGCATGACTGGTGGAATGGTTGTTTGTTAACTTGGTAAAATGTGAAAGCGGAAGCCTTTCAAAAAGTTGACATACGCTTTCAAGTCACCCAGTTGTCTTGGAGTTCTGTCTTGCAATGCAGTACGATAAGGCAAAAAGAGATCTCGCAAAGTCTCAGAATCAGGGCTGCGCACAACGTTCGTTAGCAAGCCATTTGATCAGTTTGCCAAAGAAACCCATCTAAGCTTACTTTGTAACCAGTTCAAGAAATGCCTTTGAAGTACGTTCAAAACTCTTGTCACATCGAATAGCAGTGGATATAAGATCAATAAGTACTATCGAGACCTGTTCTACATCTACTGAGCTACTGCGCACAGCCAAGAGTTGGGTATAGTAGGGCAATCGAGCAGCTGGTGCACTTACTGCTGCGGTTGGAGATGCTATACGATTTACGGGAGAGGATGGTCGAGAAGTAGGACGACTTCTCTCTCCACTGGTGGTATAGTCGATGACAGCATTGGAACTAGAGGGACGGGAGGGCGTTTGGTCATAGGATGATACAGGCATTTGTTTCGTACTATATGGTGAGTCTCTCACTCGTGGCGAGGGAGCCACCATCTTGTCGTCGAGATGGTATCTAATGTTCATTTTCTTGGTTTTAATGCCGAGAAAAGGGATGTCCAACAGCAAGTCGGTGAGGACATCATCGTATTCTACTAGATCCTTGAATGATAGAGCAAAGGCACTTCTTTCTGACCGTGGCTGTAGGCCTGGAGCATATTTGACAGGTCTACTCATTGTTTGGTTGACAGGGTGCAAGAGGTACCTCTATGCTGAAACAGAATGCTTAGTCCGGATCTTTCGTTGGCATATAGTGTATACAATATAATCATCATCGCAACATTGCTGGTCTCATATCGTTGGTTCAAACGCAAACTGCGAAGTTTTGAGAGGAGTTCGAGTGGGTGGAGACCATATGTGATCATAAGACAGGGATTAATTTTTCTGGCACTGAAAGATGAAAGCAAAAAACGATGGTCGAAGCATCCCATACTATCGGATTTTCATATCCTTCGGATCGCATTTTCAAACTTTTTCACGTCGTTGACAGCATATGAGCAGCTGCAGAGAATTCATTGATATGCTGGTTCAAGTACTCGGCACGTAAGCAGCATACTATTGCTGCCCGTTTCTTGAAAAGTCGTTCATTGCACTGCTACCCATTTTCCAAGCGAAGTAGAGCTTTTACGCCTCTGACGCATCGCATCATATACGAACAGATGGATGCATATTTGAAACGGCCAGATCTATCGAGGAACGATGGCCAACAAATGGAAAGGTATGCAATTTGGCTGGATTTTGTCAGAGTTGTTTTTGGAGAAAGCGAGGCTTGTTACGAAACTTGGCTCTTAAACGACGTTCTTTATCAATATTTATATAGTCGACAAGCTGCTGTGACCTATCATGGACGGCGAACCTTTCGATCCAACCTATCACAACCAATCCTAACATCAATTGATGAGTCAACCAACACATCACAACAACGCCTAAAACCCGTCCTGAATGAGCTTTGCAACCCTGCCATATCACCAATATCTCGCAAACACGAAGCCGATACATATGAATCATCAAAGATCAAGCGATCCAAGCCGTCTGCTGTTTCAACGCAACATGAAAAACCCGTGAAGACCCAACCCAGACAGTACGAACAACTTCATCTGAATTTGGGACAGCGTGCTCAGAGGTCAGTCAAGCGGTGCAACGAATGTTTGATGGAGTATAGTGTGGGCAAGGCAGAAGACGAGGCATTGCATGATCACTATCATCGTGCTGTTCTGGAAGGCATCGCTTTCAATGTATGCGTTTTATACGCAAGTAGTGCACTTTAATGATCATTGAATTCTGTTTGGTTGTCGTTGTTAGGGATACAAGGAATCGCAAGTGTTGGAACGTGGCGATGATGGTGCGCAGATGGTGCTAGTGTCTGCAACTGGATCAACCAGTCAGAAGGTAAATTTGGCACGCAGGCTTTCACTGACCATTAGCTCTCAGTGACTTGTCTCATAGCTATTGGATGTGGTGGAACAGGTCAATAAAGACCTGGGCGGCGTGCCTCTGAGTACCGAATTTCTCGAAACCTGCAAAGTAGGTCATCAGCTGATGTGCATTGTTACATAGCTCCAATTAACCGCTTTCTTGCCTTCAGTGCATATTCTACGTTTCGTCCAAAAAACATATCTTGGGATGTGTCATCGCTGAACCATTGAAAAATGCCTTCCACGTCATCCCGCAAGATGTTGAACATGAAAGCAATCAAGCGACACCAGCAGCTCCCAGTGATTCTGGCGTCATTCGATGCGGGTATGTGATATTCTCGTTGAACATTCTACTAGACGACACTGATCTGAATCAACCAATAAACCAGGACAAATCCAGTTGATTGCAACTGTGGTATTAGCCGTATTTGGGTTTTGAAGTCAGCACGATCGTGTGGAATTGCTTCCAAACTGCTGGATTGTATGAGGTGCAATTCCTTGTTCGCAATTCTTAGATAAGATGACGCTAACAAAACCCTTATGCACTAGGAAGCATTTTGTATTTGGAACTACTCTTGAACGATCCCAGTTGGCATTTTCTCAACCAACAATGAGTGGAAAGTGCCTAGCTGAACGATATACTGGGTGCAAAAACTTTCTAACTTATGATTGAATGTACCGGAGATTGTCACTCTTTGTAGCATTGTAAACGTAATTACACGGAATCCTGTGACGTAAATATTACTAACTCTCCAGACTCTCCGAAACGTCGTGTTGGACCTTGCGTTTAATATCTGTTCCTTGATTGTTTCGAAACTTTTGACGACTATGGCTCAGGACGTAGGACCGACTGTAGTAATTCCTCTGCATGTAAGTAGCGTTTATTCACGTAGAATGATTGCATTCGGTCCTCACTAACCCGAGAAACGACAATAGTAACAAGGTGACGAAGAAGCACTCCTACAAAAGTTGGGTTAAGTCAACAACGAGTGTGAACTCATAAGATGCCCTGTGTAAAACGTGCTGAACTGGCATACGCGTCTTATCGATAAGCTACGGGTTCGCATTGTCTCTACTGCGCGCGATCTGGCAAAAGAACACAATCTCAGCCAGATGTTGAGAACTTTGAAGCATAGATCCGTTACATATAAAAATAAGTGCCTAAAAGAAGTAGTGTATAGTTTCCAGGTAAGGTACGGGATTGCTGCTCAGATTAAGCAAGCTTGATCATGAGATGTCATTTGTTTGCCTCTGTCATAGGAGGTATCTTCTGCGACGGATTTGAAAATGATGGGTCTTGTATATCATCTGGACATAAATTCCACGTCCATCATATTGATCGAGATGACAGAGATGACGCTTCCGAAACAGATTTAGATTCCCAATGACTCGCCAATCTCATATTAACAGTCTCTCATGCTGTAGCTAACGATCATGGCGAGGACTAAAGGTTCCATTCCGGGTTCCATCAAAATCCTGGGTTAAGATTGTTTTCACTAGAAAAATGTATAAAAAATGTATCATTAGTCTAGAACCTAGATCACTGTAAATCTAAACAGCATAAACACATCATGGCAGCAGAGGGTGTCGGACCGACTGTCGAGATTCCGCTTCTTGTGAGTAGGCCTTATACGCGTAGGATCACCTTATTAACAAGGCTTCCGTCAATAGCATGGTGATGAGGAAGCGCTGCTGGTAAATTTGGAAAACGATGACTTCACGGGACCAGGACAAGATGAATACATTGTCTCTATTCTCACAAATGAATCGGTCCCGTTGTCGCTCTTCCTTACATTTGCTGTAAGTCGTGTCTCGAAACATTTGAGATCTTGTCAAGTTAGCTCGAATTAAATCTTTGTGTTATCTAGGTCGAAGCTCACAAGCGAAACTTGACGAAGGCATTTCATACATTTTTGAATGGTGGGAAAAAGTATTTCGATGAAGGTGGGTACTTTTCTTTTGGACTCTGGCTCGACAAATATGTGTCTATCTTACAAGTATGTTTTGACTTAGGCAAAGGTGCAAGCGGTCCAGACACCGAACGAGATAAAATCATCCTATTGAATGCATTGATCAATGACAAGATACATGCTGCTTACAAGCAGAAGAACCTAGCCTTGTTGGATGAAGTAACTCGACTCATTAATGAAGCTGATGCCATCGATGCACGAGATGCTTTGACTCGTGTCTCCAAAGGTTTGTCATCCAAGATACATCATTTCTTCATGACAGACTTAACGCATCCTCCTCTGTCTAGCAATGTTGTACTATGTAAAAGGAGAGTTTGAGCCAGCGTACACTCTTTTGACTGGTTTCTCTGATGTGAACGATCTCCCCTTCAATATTACTATGGTATGATCTCTCGCGATTGTCGAATCGACAGAAAGAAACGCGGCTCAATTTGTTTGTATTTTCAAAGGGAGCTGTTGCTATGAAATTGAAGAAATGGAAGGAGGCTTGCAAATGCTATCAAAGAATACTAATGGTTGCCCCAGACCTCAAGCCTGATCCACGGATACCAATTGGCGTATGCTTCTATCGTACAGGTCATTTGGAGCTAGCCAGAAAGTCGTTTGAACGTGCTCTTGAACTCGTACGAAGGTTTATCGCAAAAGACCTTGCACGTCGTCTCATCCATGAATTGATTTGTTAGAATCCTTCCGATGTCACTGCCATATTAAGTCTAGCTGCAATGGACTGGAAGGAAGCCAAGAATGCCAACCGGACTCTCGACGATCGTACCGAAATGAAAAAGGCTGGAAAGAAACGAATAGAGACTGCAGCACGAGTCGATGCTCAACATCCATTAGTGCAGATATTTCTATCGTTAAGAGAGATGGAGAAGCCCGTAGAAGTTCAGAATGTCGCAAAAGTAAGTGAAGTCAGTGTCTCTGGTTATGAAATATCGACCCTAAGACTTGCTAAACTTAGTGGATTGGATGGGCTGACAAAGTCCTAGAGAATACCCAATCGTCGAGCTTGCGCTCTGATGCATATTTTCTGAAAGCACGAGCATTACACTGTCAGGAGCAGTATAGCCAAGCATTCGAGTCATATAAGGCGGCATTGGAATCGAATCCGGATTCTGTTCCTATTCTGAGAGGTCTGGGTGAAATGTACATATGGCTAGGTCAGTTTTGACGTTTGATTTTCACAATTCGGATGTTTGTTTCTCACTCGTTCGCCCATATCTTACAATAGGCGACGAGACTCGAGCCATTGAAACCTTTGAAAAGGTTCTAGAAAAGTCTCCAAATGCTACAGCAGTACTTTATGCATTAGGCTCTCTCTATGCTAAAAGGCACGAAGAGAAGGCCAAGCAAAAAGTTACAGAACT
Organism: Synchytrium microbalum; assembly: GCF_006535985.1. Lineage (NCBI taxonomy): Eukaryota > Fungi > Chytridiomycota > Chytridiomycetes > Synchytriales > Synchytriaceae > Synchytrium > Synchytrium microbalum. The sequence goes on along the minus strand of NW_022158394.1, from coordinate 138,143 downwards.
CTTCACTACATTGGCCAAAGCTATTACTGGACCAAATGGTGAAGAGCTGGTTCGAAATCCAATGCTCTGTGTTGAAATGGCTTGGGTGAAAGAAGGAACAGATGGATCTAACAAGGAGTGTGAAGAATGTGAGCAAAAGGGAAATTGTACCACGATCGTTCAGAAGTCGATTTTGGGACTGACCTCTTGATCATTAGGGTACACTAAAGCAGTCAATATCATGACTGATGAGCACATGGAGGTGCCTATTGAAGTCGCAAACAACCTGGCAGTCAAGATGCACTTGAATGGTGGGTGTATTAGCCATGGTACTATCTTTTGCCTGCCTCCCTAAACCTTACTTTTCCCAACATAGGCAAACAAGAGGACTTAAAGCACATGTTTGAAATTGCTCTCGAGAAATGTCGTGCTATGGATGACTCGACAGATGACAAGATTGTTGCTTATGAAATTACAATCAGGTACAATCTGGCACGACACCTTGAGCAAATATCTGACATAGAGCAAGCTGTTGCGCTGTATGAAGAGATATTGCAGTCTGATCCTGAATATCATGATGGTTAGTGAATTGCTTCTATTTTGTATCGCACAATAATTGACGACTACATTGGTTTTAGCTCGATTACGTTTGGGGGCTATTGCTGAGAGTCAAGAGCAATATGAAAAAGCTCGTGAACACTTCAACAAAGTCTTGGCTTTTGATTCTCGACATGTTGATGCCATTGTCATGTTGGCACATCATTGGGAGAATCTGAGTAATAGCCATTCTAGCAAATCTGGCAAGATATCTGATGAAGCTCACAAAGAAACCAAGGCAGCTCGAGATCTGTATCAAAAGCTTGGCAAGGATAATATTGATCGAACTGATCCTTATGGTTTGTGTGGTGCTGGTAATGCTACATTGAGCTTTGCTAGAGCAGATTACAAGAACGTGGGTGGATTCTGAGGTTCGGAACTATTCAACCCTTAAATTCATTCTGTTTTTCCTCCTACAGCGTCCTGGTCACTTGAAGACAGCCTTTGAATATTTCAACAAGGCTCTTAAACATGAAAAGACGTGTATTTATGCCATTGTCGGTATTGCCAATCTGTTTGCCGAATCCGAGCATTACAAGGATGCTTCGGATGTTTATCAACAAGTGAGTTGAGGCTTTGCTTTGATGGATGCTTTGAAAGATTGTTGTAAACTTCATTACAACTAGGTGCTAGACACTGCAGGAGTCCCTCCAGCAGTAATTGTGACAGCAACTCTCAATCATGCTCATGTTTTGTACAATCTTGGACTGCATAAACAAGCCATTGCCAAGGTATGTTGCTTCCTGACAATTCTTATATTTTTGTACTCAACAGCCCCACCTCCGAAATAGTACGAGTCAGTTTTGCACAGTACATACAAGGATCACAATGCCGAATTGAGCAACTTTATTGCTCGATGTTGTTTCGCTATAGCAAAGCAAACACATGATCCACAAATGATGTTGGCAGCTTTAGAACACATTCGAAAGGTGATGCTTTTAACATTGCAATTTTGTTCGAATATGGTCGATTTGACATTTTTCTTTGGTCCTCTTGCAAAACAACAGGCAACCAAACTTGATCCTAATAATAATTCTTACCGATACAACATTGCCATGGTCCAACAACAATATGCACATACACTCAATTCAGCTCCAAGTCACAAGAGAACCGTTGCAGCTATGGAAGAGGCGCTTCAAGGACTTGAATTGTCACGGAGGTGAGTCGTCGCAAGACGCTTTTGATCATCCGGCGTTGTTCTAAGTTCTTTTTGTTCATAGTACGTTTTCAGCTCTTGCTCAAATCGATCCTGCTCAACACGATGGCTCTTATGACATCAAGGCAGCTTTACAGCGTGCAGACTTCTGTGAAAAAGTCAAACGCGAAACAGAAAAGAAGATGCACGAGACCAAGACTTTGGATCGTGAGAGGACTCTCAAGATGCAAATGTTGGAAGAAGAGCGTGCAAAGAAGAGAGAGGAAGCTCTCCTAGAGCAGGTAATGTTGGTCAAACCGTTGTCTGGAGTCTTCAACATTTGACCTTTTTTCGTCATTTTCAACAACGGATTCATTAGGAAGCCAAACGTGCTGCTGAACAGAAACGAAAGGAAGAAGTGGAAGCAAACCTCCTTCGCCTTAATGAGATTGCTAGGCAACAGAATCAGGCACAGAAAGACGAGGAGGAAGCTGCCAGAGAACGAAAGGCACAGCGTAAAGCAGCCAAAGGCAAGCCCAAGAAGGGTGATGGTATTGTAGAAGATAATGATTCCAGTGATCCTGATGCTTCTGATGCTGGAAATCAAGAACCGTAAGCGTATTTATAGTGGTACAATTAGAATTTTTTATACCTGAGACATACCTTTTTCCCCTGCAGTGCACCGAAACGAAAGAGTGTAGTCAAGAAGAAGAGGAAGGTCAAAGAAGTCACTCCAGAATCTGATGCAGAAGAGAGTGATCAAGCCGATAATGCAGCCAATGACGATGTAGAAACAAACGACGCTGGAAGTGATGCCAATAATAAACCAGCTGATGGTGCCACTGATGATGATGAACGACCCAAAAAAAAGTCAAAGAAATCCAAATCCAGCAAGTCATCGAAATCATCATCGAAATCAAAATCGAAACCATCAAAGTCGTCAAAGAAACGAAGACGCAATGTTTCCGATGATGAAGACGAGTCTCGAAACAGTAAATCAGCAGCAGCATCAGAACAAGAAGGAAGTGACGATGGTGAATCCAAACCACGTAAAAAGAGTAAATCGGCTGCAAAAAATAAGTCTCGCAAGGCGTTGATCTTGTCGGCTGAATTTGTTGATAGTGATGAAGAAGGTGGTGCTGTTAATGAGAATGATGGTGGTGAAGAAGGTGCCACTGGGGATGTTGTGGAAGGCGAGGAATGAATATAACTGAACCAAAACACTGTTGTAAAATTCGCAAATGTAGCTGTTATAGAATGGCACGAAAGTAATTGTTCGGTACTCGCGTTATGGTTAGAGGAGGTCTCTGGACAGGGACACCGACTGCTCTAATTCTAAAAACTTAACCACATTCCACACCTCGTGAAATCAATTTGAAAACTAGCCAAACGTTGTTTATTAATGGGCCTAAGGGAATGGGGCCCCGTGTTTCTAGTTCTCGTAATAGCTCTCATTACAGGCATTCCGATCTCCAGTATATACTTCGTATTCACCGAAAATCTGTCTCGAGCAGTTTGGATGCCATTCATACTTCCAGTGCTCATGCTATGGACGAATTATTTCTTGGGAGTGATGACGTCGCCTGGATATGTGCCAAAGGACTATGATCCATCGGTTCCTGCTTCTACGGTTACTAGTGATGGTCTGCAACACCCATCAACAGATAATAATGGACCAACACTAGTGCACTTGAAAAAGAGTGCTAAAAAGTGGAGATGGTGTCGTAAATGCAATGTGTATAAGCCGCCACGAACGCATCATTGTCGTGAGTGTCGCAAGTGTGTGCTGAAGATGGATCATCATTGTAAGTTCATCCTCCGTGTACTGAGTATGGACAATGGAAGCTCAATCGCATTATTTTCATTGTAGGTCCTTGGCTAAATAATGTAAAGCTGCCACTTTCAAGTTTTGCTTCCAAAGTGACAAAACACGTCACTCTCGCACTTCAAAACCCTGACATCCCTCTTTCGACTTAGTGTGTGGGCCATCGCAACTCTGGCCACTTTCTCCGCTTCCTGCTCTGGACCACAACATCGGTCATATACTGTCTAACCCTACACGGCATCCGTCTATTTGATCTGCTCCAATACCAGCTCCATCTCGAAGCCATGAGACGCGGAGACTACATAACGGCCCAACAAACCCCCATAATGTTTGTAAACCCCGCAGACACACTCGAAGTATACATTATGGTAGTCAACGTCGTCCTCCTGATTGTCCTAGTATTCACAGTCGGGCTCTTGACGGGTTTCCAAGTATACTACGCAATGACGAACGTAACGACAATTGAAAACATGGAGAATGACAAGATTGTGGATTTGATGAATAAGGGCAGGATACCTAAAGTTGCTGCGTTTCCGTATGATTTGGGGTGGTATCGGAATATGTGTCAGATATTGGGTGTGAGGTGGTGGTTTTGGTTGGTGCCGCAGGTGCAGGCTGGTGATGGGACTGTGTTTCCGATCAATGATAATCTGGGTAGGGATAATAGTAATAGTAGTAATGGTGGTAGTAAATCAGTCATGTGGCCTCCCGAAGAATACTATCGATACAAGAAGGATCCGTATGGTCTCAGTCGTAGAGATAAAGACGATGACGATGCAGTATCACAGGATACAGATGTAGATGATGACGACGACTATGATGAAGCAGATGATTATAAAAGTGATGGCAAGATCAACAAGCCACGATATGCTACACGTGTCGATATTGACAACGGCAATAATCAGGACGATGACGATGATGATAAGCCTATAGCACGAACACATCATGGCCGTAAACTGGGTCGTCATGTGAGACGAGGGTCTGAAGGATACGTCGTGAGGGAGTTTACTGCTGAAGAACGAGATGCCATGATTAGAACAGCTATGGAACGACAGCAAGTGCAGAAGCCTGTTGTTGGACCACGTCCTAATGGTGTTACCGGTTTGATGGCGGGCCACGACTTGTTGGGTGATGATGAAGTGGAGCTAGATGGTGGTGGTGATAATGTTTATAGTCGTGCTAAGGTAGAATGATCGTCGTGTACGTTTTCCGTCCAAATTATACCTGTTGTGTTGTAATTAGCATAATGCATTTTCTTTTTAATCCAATAATGATCACATGAACACATCTTCAACAATTGAAGGCTTATTTTTCGCGATGGACGGAAGAAGCGATGATTGTGAAGATGTCATCAAGCAAGAGTTTGAAGATGAGACTATACGTTGCATTCTTCCATTCAACAAAATATGCTAAAACATTCATCAGCAAACATATACAAAAAACCAAGTATATAGACTATATACTATTTCCACTCAACCATTCAACCAAACGTAGTCCAATTGTTCCAATACTACACTGTCAAAGAATATTACTACCTCACTCCTATCCCCACAATCCCCCGTTCCATGCCTCATCTTGCTGTTCAACAATATTGGTGGGTTGTAGGAGTGTAGGAGTTCGAACACGACGAAAGTCCCGTGAACAACACGAAAATGCGGGTTTTATATGTGACAATTTGGATTGAAGTTCTTTTCACGCCATTTTAGGGGCTGGTGTCGTCGCTGTCTTGTCATCAACCTGGGATGTGCCTTAAAGTGAGTCGTATAGAAATGTACGTGCCTTTAACCATATTCTTGCTTGAATTGACCAAAAGCACGTTCAGCACTAGAAGTGCCTACTCCTCAACATGGTTGTCTGCTTTTCTGCCCCAGATTCTCAAAAACTCGTTTCGCGAAACTTTGACCACACAACTACCAGACCATTGTGTAGCTGATACCGTATATTATAGCTTATATCTGAATCTCGTCATACCCATCCACCAGTCTCACCCCTGTAAGTTTTGGAACTGCTGCTTGTGTCAGTTTGAATTGAGTGGCGGTGCATGGAGGCTGAAATGCCTCGATCGTTGACCGTGGTCGAATTTATGCAGCAACCACTGAACTCTTCAAACTTATAGAGCCCTTTTCTTTGCTCTCGAGGTTCAGACGAACCGGTATTGGTCACGGTCATCCATACTCGTTGAATCTAGCTATATAGTATGGAACTCGATACAACGTGTATTTGAGGAAATGCTCCAAAAAAAGGAACGTCTTCAATCTCATATGGATCCTTTTCTGCAATTACAACGTTGTGTCAGTCGTGTCATGAACAGTGAAAGACCGTCAATAGTTTCTCAAGACGTTGAATCAGCAAAAAGACATTATCGAACTAGCTGCTCCCTCTTTCGGAAGCTATGGTACTCAATGGAATCCCGTAATTCCTCGAGCGTATGCTATCGCTAATAGTCAAAACTTGTACGTGGACTTAAGCATACAAGAAAACGCTGGCTGTCTATTCGCTTATGTTTTTCCATTTAACCAGTGAGTGTTGTCTTTTCCAAAGTGATTTTCTCAGTGGGCCACCCAAGTTGGTAGGCCCAACAACTCTGTTTTTAAATTATGGCCTTGAGGGTGACGAGTAATTTACATAGTGTTGAATGATTGGTTGACTTTACATTTGATTACAAACTCTACCCTCACTTCAACGACATATATAACTGAAGATCATTCTCACGAGTATTATTAAATTGGCCTACCACATATATTCTGTGAAAAAATTATACACCAACATTCAACAGCAAAATTCAAGAAGCAACTAGTTATGGACCATTTCCAACTGTTTCAGGTTCATCCATTCAACTCTCCCGCCCTCGTCAGCCTGGATAACCACTGCTGTCTTTCCTTCTCGTCAGTGTCTTTCCTGTCCTTGCCTGGTTCCTGCTTTTCAGCAAGAGTATTGAGAGCCTCCTCCGACTTCCAGTTTTGGACGACAATCCAATGCTGGATGGCAGGGTCTCTAGATTCTAAATCTTTTTCATAGGTTTTGGATCTATAAAAGTCATACTCCTTCTTTCCAGGCTCTAATCCACCAGGTGCTGATAATGCATGTAGGAAAATATCTAGTCGTGGGATACATGGTGGTCTCGACATGGACAGCATATTTCGATATATCTTGAAAGAATCATCGGATGACATATTGTGCCTCAATTCATTCCATACAGATAATTGTCTTTTCGAGAGTTGGCTCCATGTACCTTCTAGTCGTTGTACACAGGGTGATTTCAATCCCGATACGACGGCACCATATGATTGGAAGTTTCGTAGTTTTTGTAGTTCTTTAGCAACGTCCATCCAGTGCTGAATAGCTCGTACTCGAGATGCGGCAATGGAGGGTACTACAACGGTTATTTGCACTAGACGACGTATATAATATCCGAAATCTAGGGAAGATTTGATCGGATATGGTGGATGCTGTGGGTCTGCAGCATGGTTTGCTAAATCAGTTGGGCGTATGAATTCCAACATGTCTGAATCAAATGCTGTGATTGCTACTGCCATTTCTAGGTAAACGAGAATGAGTAAGCCTTACAGAGCAATAGGGTTTGTAGGACAAGTCCTTTTTGCCCAGTCCGTCTTCATTCCCTTCAGTGCTTCAGCGTGAAATGTAATCGATGAAACGCATACCTTTGGGAGTGATGTCTGTTACTAGTTTTGATTGAGCTTCTCTGATTGCCCTTCCAACAGCCTCCAATTTACTCTTGCCAACATTTACATTCTCAGTCAATCGTCTAATAGTAGCCAGATCTTGCCTCTGCTCTATAGCTTTGGCCAGAGTCGCTTCAGCACCCGACAATGTCTTTCCAATAGTTTGTTGTTGTAGGATTAGTGGCGAAGCAGGTATGACTGGCAAATATCCTTGAGAATCATCTTGTTTGTTGCCAGCTCCGTCCCGATGACCATTACTATTACTATTAGTGTCTGAGGGAGGATTTGCTATGCTAATGATTGATTCACGGCCAGAGGCAAATGAAGCTACTGAGGCTCTATGAGATGGAGGAGCATGTTGCATATTAGGAGATGGGATTGGTGATACAGCAGGTGAGTGTTGTTGTTGTATAGTTTGTGGTGCAGCAGAGTAGCCGGTTGGGATTGACGATGTACGATAATTCAATTCTTCTACAGTAGGACGCGGGACAGGAATCAGATGGGGTGGCACTCCTTGGTTGCCATAAGCAGGTGGTTGACCTGTAGGTTGTGGATCATAATAAGGATCCTAGAATATGAGAGGAGTGATTAATATCGTCCAATGAGTCATAGTGTTTTGCTTACCCCTTGAGTAGGCATGTAGTAGCCAGGATCGGCAGCTGGATTGTAGCCCTGTGAAATGATAGAAATAATCAGTGCGTGGTTTTACAGGGATTCAAGGTTTGACAAGTAAGCCTACATTGTGAGGAGGATAGTACATTCCAGCCGGGGCATATGGGCCTGTGGAAGAAGACAGGCATGAGTCGATGCGAATGATAATGGTGATGACAGGTGCAACAGTAATTGGAGTGTGCAAAAAGTTGTAACCTGTGCACATTATTTGTGTCAACTTACCGGCTCCGTAGGGTGCTTGAGGATGATATGGCCCAGGATAGGGTTGAGCATAGACCTAGGGAAGAGCCGGTTAATGTTGGATTTGATTATGATAATTCACAGTGTCTATTCATTCTAGCACGAATCACTTGTGGCTTTCGGCAATGTTGGTATGGGATTGACGGCCAATGCATAATTGCGAGCTGCAAAGAGTGACAGTACAGTATTGTATATGGCTGGTAAGGATGCTTACCTGCTGTCCTGGTGGAGGATAGTACGGTCTTGAGCCTGGAGGGGGCATTGGCTGGTAGTACTGTTGTTGAGGAGGATACTGGTATTGAGGAGCATACATGCGCTGTCGCTCTAGTGTGGGCGATATTGGCTGCTCATCCTTACTATCTTGCCTATGGGCCATTCTTGCAAGCTCTGTTTGTGGTCTGATTTTGAAGCAAGACACAGCACCAAATAAAAAAGCGACCAATCAGAGCAAGAAAGAAGACATAAATTGCTGACTTCCGAACTTGCAAAAATATTCATCCACGCATTGTCATCAAGTAAACGTGTACGAGCTTCGTGTGTGTCTGTGTGCTGTGACAGACGCCATCCAAAGCTCTACAACTGAAAAACACGTTGGACGCATGCGTCCAGAACGCAAAATCACGCAAATTTTCAACTTATTCAGTAACTGACACCCTTTGCCTGGTCTATTCAACCAGCATCATCACAGCTCCTCGCTCCACAAATTGCAAAACTATCAGAGATTTGTTATAAAACACTGTGGTAAGGTCTCAAAGCTCAAAGACAACATTCAACCTAACATTGCATCATATAAGCGGGAGAAACCAACCTGTGGTTCCACTATCTGCTCTAGTCTTGTTTGAAATCATCACACTTAAAAGTAGCTCAAGCTCACCAGGTTTTTGATCACCGTCCAATAGAAACAGCAACACAAGTTTCCGAGCACTCAAATCATGACACTGCCTGGTACGCTGCCCCTCCCTGTGTGAACTTGTACACGTTGTATCTCGCTTAGGCAACATCACATTGTGACGCAAACGTCAACCTTGTTTGCTTTGTTCCGCGTATTTCTTCATCCAATATTCCCCCATAGTCCTCAGAACTTACCTTTTTCCAATTTAGTGTTTTCTCCTGATGCTTGGAGTAGCGTCGCTACAGAGTACGATGACTGGTCGGATGATCTAACTGCTCCTTTTGCATCAAAGGCTGTCGAAATCACGTCAGCATACATCAAATCAGGATCCAAAGTATATGATGGTGCATGTGGTGGCGGTACCGTGACATCTATTTTGCTTGGTCGTCACCAACACTCGGATATAAATCTTGTTGCTACCGATTTCTCCAAAGGCATGGTCGACTTGGTAAAGCTAAAGATTGAAAAGAATGGTTGGAAGAATGCTGAAGCTCATGTCATGAACTCGATGGTAAGTTGAAACTATTTGTGTTCCAAGTCTGCTTGTTGTTACACCTCATCGCTTGACAACTATTAGGCTCTGGAATTGACAACTGGAACATTTGATGTCGCCTATATAATCTTTGGAGTAATGCTCATGCCAAACGGTGCAACTGCTCTCTCAGAACTGAATCGCATCTTGAAACCTGGTGGTGTTGGAGTCATTGCTACATGGTTACCCTCGCAGCTCAATGTAATTATAGGTGAAATCACCAAACGAATCACGCAAATCACACCATCACCACCCGCATCTCTGGGCTGGGCCGATATGGAGTTCAACAAGACTGCCATGACTACTGCTGGGTTTATAAATGTCGAACAACATCGAGTGCCTGGACCAGTAGTATTGAAGGACGATGACCAGCTGATGAAGTATGTAATCATGTCAAAGAATAATCCTGGTCTGAGCTCAGCTTCAATGAATTGGACTCAAGAACAGAAGGATTCCTATATATCTGTTGCTACGGAGGTTATGAAAGAGTTGACCAGTCAAGGTGATGGAACGTATGAAATGACTGTAGAAGCACTCATAACCATTGGGTTCAAAAAGGCGTAAAGTATATGATAAAATCGCATTCAATAAAGGTATTATGTATTAAATCAATCACACTGTCTACTCTATTCTATTGCGTCCCATCATCAAGAACACTCACAGTTTCGTCTTGATCTCTTTCGAATCATCCCTCCATCCTGAGCGTTCAGCTATAAACTCTGAGATCGCAATTGCAACCTCTTTAGGTAACACTTGTGGCAACATGTGCTGCGTGTCGTGCCACATCTCTGTACTAAAGTTCTTGTTATTCATAGGCAGCCGAGGTTTAATCATTTTCTCGGAAGTGATTCCTGCAAATTTGTCGGCCCGGATGACCTTGACATGAAAGTCGCCCTTCAGCGTGGGCTCAATGGAGACTTCGCGGTTGATGAGGTCGGCCTTGTCGTGCGATGGTGCCTGCGAGAGTCGTTGGAAGAGGAGTTAATGTCAAATGCAAACTTGAATGAGACAGAACAAAATGTCATGGTTGCATTGGTCTTACCGCTTCGAATTGAGGGCTGATCTTCAGACGATATTTGACCGTATTGTCTGAAAAGTCAACGAATTCCGTAAGACCATCCTCCTATTTAAGGTAATGACACGTTGAGCCTGTGCAAACGCTGCTGAAATGTTTCGAAACTTACCACATATGCTCGCAAACAATCATCGTCCCAGACTCCATAAGCGGGTTTGGTCTTCCAGGAGTGGTAAGCCGCCTCCTTGGACACAAATATGTTTTTTCTCTTGAGAACACGTTCGTTCTTATCAGGTGGCCTGCTGACTTTCAGGTCTTCGCTAAGTGGTGGATCAAGCAACATGATTGAATCATATGGATTCTCTTTTCCGTTTTCGAGGGATTTCGACATATGGAATCCCAGAGGTATGGATCCTAACGGACAGGTTTCTGTTAGTTGCGAGAGCTCACAGCATGAAACAAAACACGTGTCCGAGCATACCAAATGAATGTCCAACTGCAATAGTCATGTCCGCTGGCGAATATCCACGTAACCACTCATAAGCACATCCCAAATCCCTTCCATAGTTTAACGCGACATTGACACCACTCTCAGGATCAGTTTCATGTAGCTTCCTATTGATCACAGCTGCGTTACCCGTAAACCGACTCTCCATAACCATAACAGCATTGATAACTCCACGCTGACCAATCTTAGTTTTAAAAAGGGAATGAATCAGCTTTTCATGAGTGCTCGCAACCACCCCGTTTCCTATCGTCATGACAATATTGACTGTTTTCTTGGGTTTTAGGTGTAGAGGAGATCGTGGTAGAGGTTTGTATGTTGTGACTGCTATTACGTATTTGGGGTTTGAGGCTGGTATTAATGCTTGTTTGGGATTGAGGCCCAGATCAGGTTTCATGGACTTTGGTTTTGATGCTTTGGCTACCAGATGGCGGATCATGTCAGCCAGTGCTTTTGCTGCTATAGCAGGTTTGTCCTGAGGGATCATATGTCCACTATCGGGGATATAGATGTGTTGAACAACGTTGCGAAATTGTGATGCTACCACAGTTTCCTTGTAACTAAGGAAAATAGCGTCAGTCCTTACGTTTCGCTCAGCATTTCGATCATTGCGGTTGACTTACTCATAATATCCATCAACACGTTGCATCGTCATGTTGGTAATCCACGACTTCAATCCGGACACCATATATACTGGACACGTCACTTGAGGAGCTACATCAAAAAAGATCTCGTCTCGTATTCCAGCGAGAGTTGCCTAAGAACGAAACCAAATAAATCAGTATTTCAGTCTCCAATCGCAGTTTAGAATTGACGTACGGCTTCGTGCTGTGGTGACTGTTTCAGAATCCAGCTCCCATCGTCCTGCTGACGCAATATATGATTCGTATAATCCCATAAACTACCGTCCGTCCATGAAGAAAAGAATGGTTTCGACCTGAACTGTCTAAATGCTTCGTCCTTGGATGGAAACACGTTTCTCCTCCACTTTCCACTGGGATTTTGATTATTGGCATTGAGCCCAGCTCTGAACAAGCTGAGAGGATACAGCGATGGTTCAAAAAATAGCATCCCCGATACTTTTCCAGGTCTCAAGACAGATCCATACATAGCTACTGCACCACCGTATGAATGTCCAACGATTAACACTTCCCTTCTACGAGAAGACGGATGTGCCGGCCAGTATTCTCCTTCTATGAAATCTATAATTCGTGCCACGTCTCTACTCGACTCGTGCCAACACAAATAACCTGGCCATGGATCATAATTCGGGTTCAAAGCAGCTGAATCCCCATGTGTGCGATGATCAAAGCAAAACGCAAACTCTAGAGCGTCAAATACATCGTCATTGTTATCGTTTCCAAACAGATTTCGTAACAATTCCAGCCAGCATTCTCTACGATGTGATGTTGAGATTTATTCAATAAATGTTTTTCCATGATGCTATGTTGATGCACATTTTTCAGCTTACTTGGTGACAGATGCAGGATGGCTGAATAGTACAGTCAGCGCAACAGGACTGCTCGTCTTGATTGATGCCTTGTTCACGTTTGGAGGCTTGTAAACGTTGCAAGCTAACTGAATCATTGCCGCAGATCCAGGAAGCAGTATTTGCTCATAAGGAGATAGTAAGGCTGGCTGCGGAGGTAGTTTCGATGGATCTTGATGTTCGCTTTTGGTGCTAGTTTCCATGTTGTTATAGCGATTGATCGTTTTAAGATTTGTGATGTCACAAACAACTGCAACCACGCACTTTACACTTTAGACAGAAGCATTAAAATCCAGATTTAAATACTATGCGAGATAAAATCTATTAAGTTTTCTGTCTAGTTCCTTTTTCTATAGACGTGCAATGCTGCCGTCCTTGTATCCTGGAGTACGATCCGCTACAAAATCGGCAATTGTGCGAGCTGTTGCAATCGGACTGATTTGCGGCAGCATATGGTCGAGATCACCAAAGAATTCCACACTGAGATTCTTTGTCCTGACTGGATCCTGGGGTGTTGAGATCGCGCCTCCCGGTCTACCAGTAAACTTCCCACATCGAACGATCTTCAAGAGAAAGTCTCCTTGTAGCATAGGATCGATTTGTCTGACTTTCAGACTACGACTCTCAGGGTCCATAACGTGTGCCTAAACCATCGAAAGTTGGTAACATGTTCAATTCGAGTGAGAGAAGATTGGCCTACCGCTTCAATTTCTGGAATGACTTTGACCTCCCAAGTCACCGAATTGTTGGAGAAATCTGTATGTTCAACCAGTATATCGTCCTAGCAACAACAAGTAACAAATGTAGGTGATTTTGCAAATCAGAAATAGATCTGAAACCGTTTATACCACATAAGCTCTCAAACAGTCTTCATCCCACACTGAATAGGTTTCTTTGCCCTTCCAGTACTGAAGCGCATCTTCTTTTGACTTGAAGGTTCTTTTGCGTCCCATATACATCCGAGCTGCCGCATCAACCACTGCTTGTGGTGGAAGTTGAATACCATCAGGCGTTAAGCCTATTGGGTCAAGCAATAGCAGACTGTCGAATGGGGCATCTAGGCCTTTCTCCAAGCAATTCAAAGTGTGGTCCATTAACCTCAATGATCCTATAAGAAGCCCAAAGGCAATGTCAGCGTCACTGCATAACACAACTGCTTTGGAACGAAAACATACCATAAGAATGTCCAACTCCAATGATAGCCTCTTCAGCAGGTATGCGTTCCCTGAGATATTCCAAGACGACGCCTGTATCATCGGCAAACTTTACGGTAGTATACGCTCTAGCCTCAGCCGGATTCTTACAAAATGCTTCTTTGTTCAAAAGACCTGGGTTGCCGGTGAATCGATCTTCGAAAACATATATAGATCCAATATGTCCTCGTTGCGAAATCTTGGATTTGAAGATGGCATGTATCATCTTGTCCTAGTATGAAAGGGAGCTTAAAATTTGGTGTGCTGAGTTCCCAAAATGACATGATGCATACCTGAGTCGACACAGTAACACTCCGGCCCAAAGTCAAGAGGATATGTGCTACTTTTACTGGCTTGGGGTGGTAAGGTGCTCGCGGTAGTGGTTTGTACTTTGTCAAACCAATGACATATTTGCGATCAAAAGCACGTATTATCTCCTGCTTTTTGTCGAGTGCCAAGTATGGTCTCAACGTCTCAATATGATCTAACTTTTGTAGTCGACGAACAAAGTCTACCAAAGCTTTAGCACTTGCGTCTGGTCTTTCTTCTGGGATCATGTGGCCACACCCTTCTATAAATACATGTTCTATAACATTCGGATATTGAGATGCGATGACGGTGTCTTTGAAATCTGAGAAACCATCAGGACGATTCATTTGCGTTTTGGTCAGCCATGAAGTGAGTCCAGAAACCATATAAACCGGGCAGGGAACCTCTGGAGCGCGGTCAAAGAACACCGAGCTCTTTAAACCACCCAATGTTGCCTAGTAATAAGACGTGAGCAACATGTGAACCCGATTCTCGAATAGAGCACACATACGGATTCATTTTGAGGCGACTGTTTCAATATGAAGGTCCCATCATCTTGTTGTCTGAGAGAGCTTTCTGTATAATCCCATAGAGCAGAATCCGTCCACGGCTTAAAGAACGGTCTCGTCTTGAACTGCCGATAAGCTTCCTCTTTACTGTTGAACACGTTTCGTCTCCAGCGTTTAGTTGTGGCAGTCTCAAATCCTTGCCGGATCAGCGATAGCGGATAAACTGAAGGCTCGAAAAACAAACATCCATCGACCTGTCCAGCTCTCAGCACAGTTCCTAACGTGGCAGCTGCAGCTCCAAACGAGTGTGCCATTATAATCAATTTGCGTTGTCTCTTTGTCGGATGAGACGGCCAGAAATCTCGATTAATGTAGTCTATAATCCGACCAACGTCACGGCCGCTTTCAGTCCAGTCAAGGTAGGCTGGATATGGGTCAAAATTAGAGAGAGCTGCTGAATCACCATGCGTACGGTGATCGAAGGCCAGAATGTATTCGATAGCTTCCCATACATCCTATGAAGTCAGTGTGGTCAACGTAACGAATTCTTTAGAAACAAGTAAGCAACAAGCTCAGAATGCCGAAAACTTCACAAAATCAATAGCTTCAATGAAGACAATCCAGGTTTGACTGCCACCCTACCTGGTTGTGATTGTCTTGAAGTAGATGTCGAATTGTTTCTTCCCAGCACTCCTTCGTGACTGATGCAGGGTGACTGCAAAGTATGGTATATTTTACACTGGAAGGCGGTAATCCGGTTCTAGATGATGTCGATGGTGACGTATACACGTTACAAGCTAAATTGATGGTTGCGGCACTTGAGGGCAAGATTACTCGTTCAAATGGGAGCTTTGTGGGTTTTGGAGGAAGGCTCATGGCTTGATGCACGTATCGTCGGTTTCCAGAAGGCTTTTTTTGATTGTAGAATACGTTCTTGTTTATTCGAGCCTATGTCTGCACCATATCCACGAAATTACGAGATGACGAATTGATGTCAACCGGCGTTCTAAGGGCAGAATACGACTTGATATGCATCGGAGCGTGCGTCAAAAGGCCACAAAAGTTACGAAACTTACGTGCTGATCCAGTGCCTGTGTTGAGGAGCGCAAAACTGGAGCGTCGAAAGAGATGTAGGTGAGCTGTTTCTAACCGCTTCAATGCTAAATCCTAGCCACGGAATTGCCGTACAAACGCCCTTCTTCGCGTCGATTCAGGGACTGTCTCGTCCAGATGCACCACGTACAGATTGTCGAAGTTGGAAACAGGTGCAGCAAGATACTGCACATGGTCAAAGTCGCATTTTAAAACGGAGTATGGAATAGTATGGAAAGCCTTTTCTATTATGACGCGTTAGGGAGTCATTTTAGACCATTTCCGGTGCATTTCTAAGAGAGCTTCCAATTCTAAAATACATCGCAGCAACATATTTTGTTAAGCTTCAATCAACAGTGATATAAAAACAAGCAAAGACAATGGATCCAGCGTACCTAGTTCGACAAAATGCTGAACAATATCGTGATTTTGTCTCTTCGTTGGGAAACTTTGAGGCCGAGATGAAGCAAAAAGATTTAAAGGCAAAGACTACCAAAATACAACCAGAGGTTTGCCATTCATTGATTAAAACAATGTAATATGCTGAACAAATACGTTTATGACTGTATTTTTATTGTAGACACATGTACCAGTACGTGGATCTGCAACAACATCTGGACGTTCATCACCAAAAAATACTCGATTGGATGCTCCTGCTGCGATTGGAGGAATGTCTGGTGTAATAAAAGAGTCATCTACATCATCCAGTCGTATAAAAGGTGCTGATTATTCGGCATGGGACAAGTTTGATGCTGTAAGTGACAATCCTTGTCATTGCCAAAACAAGTCGCTCACAACTCAATCCTTTTATGTGATCTGAACAGGATGCTGCAGTGGAAGATGTAGACTATCAAGTACCCAAGAGTAAGAGTGTGGAAACGCTAGTAGCTCAACCTGTAGTTGATGCTCAGTCAATGGAAAACGCACTACTTGAGAAGGAGAAGGTTGGATCTCGTTCATTCTCCAACGGCTGATTTCTTCTAAATTCTCATATTTATCTCGTCGCATAGGGCAATGCATTCTTCAAGAAGGGAGAGTTCAAGAAGGCTGTAGTTTGTTACAACAAGAGTTTGCAGTTGGACAATAATTGTGTGGTCATTGTGAATCGAGCCATGGCATACCTCAAGCTTGGAATGTACGCACAAAGTAGCCATTCCTATCAAGGTCTTTTCAGAGTGATTGTGATTCTGACACGTCAGTAAATCATAGGTACACTGAAGCAGAGCAAGATTGCTCGAACGGACTCTCGCTAGACTCAAAGAATGTCAAGGCTTTATGGCGTCGAGGAATGGCTCGATTCGAGTTGGCGAAATACGCTGAAGCAAAGCAAGGTTTGAACTTGTCCCATAGTTAAATACTCTCTCCTTGGCTGATTTTTTTGGTGGGGTCCGACAGATCTGGAGAGAGCGCTGATTCTGGAACCTGGCAACAAGTCTATAAAGACTGATCTCGACAAATCAATCCGGGCGTTAAACTTGACTTCTGGCAAGACAACACCTGCTGCTACTTTGTCGAAGGCCTCAACACCAATAGTAAACAAGACGGCTTTAGTAGATCCTAAACCGAAACCTATTCGAAGACGTGTTCCCATTGAAGAGATTGGAGAGCCTATGCAAGTGGCAGCAGCCCCTTACAAGGTGTCTAAAGCTAAACCTAAAGCCAGTACCGCTGCAAAGTCGAACACAAGCTCCATACTACTAGAAACAACTCCAACCACGTCTATGGTGCAAGAGATACTAGCTGGACGTGAGGCAGAGCTCCTAGAGGTAAAGTCGTAGAAGAAAGACGTCTCTCCGTTATTAATCTTGTGTGGTGCCTTTTTTTAGCCTAGTCGCCCTCTCTTTGCAACACCTGCTGCCACGCCAGAATCTACCACCAAGAAGCCCAAGGATATACCCAAAACGACTCCAACCCCCGTCCAAGTAACTGCCAAACCAATACTGAAAGAAGCATCACCAGAACGTAAATCAGCGCCACTTCCACCCTTGAAACCAGCATCCGCTTCCCCCAAACCACTGATTCAAGAAATTTCACCAGCAGCTGTAGTCTCCAGTGTCAATCAACCCATAGTTGCACAGTCTGTAGTAGTAAACACCACCATCCCAACAGTAATACCAAATTCATACCCAACTCCCAAACTCCCTCCTCAAGGGCCACGTAATCTACTTGAATTCGAGCGAGAATGGAAGGCTATTAAGCAAGATGCGCAGCGGGCGTCAGAATTTTTGAGGGTGAGTTGCTTTTAGTGGCGTTCCATCTGTGGAAGAGAAGAATGCCTTATAATTACTAAGTTGGTATTACAATCCTTGCTTAGAGCATCAACCCTTCCTCTCTACCAATCATTTTCAAGAGTGGATTGGAATCGCTATATCTTAGTCGAATGCTAGAAGTAGTAGCACAAACATATACAAATGAAGATGTAGGATTTACAGCGTTGTATGACTTTGTCTCCAATCTGGCCAAAGTACCTCGATTTCACATGTTGCTCATGTTTTTTACGAAGAACGACAAGCAAGGTAACGTGTTGTTATCCAAGCTGTTCTTGGTATGATTTTTTTTGCTCACCATCGTGAAACTTTTCGTCTAGCTGTGGATGTGATTTTCAGACATCTGAGAGAGGGTGAAGCGCAAGGTGCTGTATCGGATATTCCGTCTCTCGAAAAACTGTACAAATGATGAATATGAAGCTGCAATAGAATGTAAAGAAATGCATATGTGCAGTGGCAATTGACTTGTTCTAACGTGTATGTATATTTTTTGTGGTCAAACAGCCCTTTTCTACAACTCAACTGGCAAAATACGAATATGAATATACATACATACTCTCTGTCCTTTACCGTGCACTGTTTTAAGTGGTGGTCATCTCAACCTGAATAGATCGATGAACAGCACAGAGATAATCCACATAATTCATATTATCATGATTCTTGTCCTCCACAAGCGTATTGGCAAACTCAATTTCTAGCACTGGATCCAACGATTGTCGAACCAGTTGAAGTTGTAGATACCGTGATCGAGATGCAATCACTTCATCCAGAATACCACGGATTCGGGTGGACAGGTGACTTGTTAACGGAGGTAACAGGCGCTAAAAACAAGGAGCGGTACATCTCAACAACTCATGTTCGACTCCCAGTTCTGGAACGGCAACTACAGTTCAACATACCATCTTAGAGTCCACCAGTTCAAGGGCATTGACTCCAAATACCGCTTCCAAGAAGGGTGGTGGTAATTCACGTCCCAACCATATAAACAATTGCATGCCATTCTCTATCAAGTAAGCACCACTTGGTTCTAATCTTTCGTATGACGTTCGAATAGTTGGTGGAAGATTCGTAGATGGCATAGATTCAGCGGTTGGTGTTGTCTACATTAGAAAACGAGAATATGACATCAGCCCAAAAAAAATTGACCTTGATCACAAGCATGTCACTCATTCGCATACCTCGCCAGCTAATTGATGCAATGGGAAGAGCCTTGGATAGATTATAGGAATGGTGCCAGATACACCCATACCACGTAACAATCGCATATGGTAGACTCGAATGTCAGTCGACATTTCTGGACCTATGATAAGAGTAAAGAACTAAACAGATGACGATGAATGCATCAAAGGAGACTGCTTTACCAGCTCGGAATGCCTTGGTTTTGAGCAATGATAATGCGTAAAGTGGATATAATTTAAAGGATTCTGGCAGAATGAGCTAGAGCAAAATGAAGATTGTTGGCACATCAGAAAACAAAAATGTTTCATAGCTATGAAATACCTGTCCAGGATTCGACGAAGACGATGCGCAGTGTTTTCGATAGGCAGTTAATATCTTCACACATTTATCTGTTATTTGCTCTCGTACAGTCCGTAGTGGTGCAGACAAAGACTGAGAAATGGCTAAGAAGCACCGAAAAAGAGTAGTCAGAGCGGGAGAAAGCGTCTCAAATGAACGTACGAGGTTTTACCCATCTTGGCCATAAAGTTGATGGTAGTATCCATTTCAGCATATCTAAACATATTGCCCAAGAGTGATGCAACAGGTACCGTCGTGTTATGCATTCGAATACGCCGTTGACCAGTGGCAGTAGTATACAGTACGGCACATTGGAGAGATACGTCAGTCCTTTCATCCAGTTTGCCCTCGTGCTTGAGCAATACACCAATAGATTTTTCACTATCTAGACCTGCTAATTCTACATCTGTAGTGTTCTTCATGTAAAAGTTGCCAAAGTATTCCTTGACAGATATTCCTAGAAAACGTGAGGGTTAAAAAACAAACCAGGGGCCGGGTCCCAAATGTGCTTTCACCAATCTACTCTTACCATTAGAGCACCGAATTCTTAGTAATGATTCATATCCAAATGTTCGTGCAAGCAATCGAAGCATGTCATTCATGTATTTCAATCCGTCTCGTGGCCCATCAAAGTTGGTATAGTTGAAAGTGTCACCACCAGTCATGGTTGCAACGACGCCTGTCACAAAGCAAAAAACGGTAAACATAGAATAGTGACAAGGACTGTTTTTCACAACTCAAGGCTTACCAACTGTGGCAACATCGATGTACGCATTGGGGAACAAGAACAAGTCCACGGATATACCACTTCCAGCATAATCATGAGCAAGCTTCTTCCAATAATTGTCTTGTGGCTCATAGAGTGTCTTTTCCTTGTCTGTGCCCAGTATTTTGACATCTTCTCTATTCACCAAAGCTCCAGGACCAAATGAAGGTATTGTCGTCTGAGTGAAAATTACTTTGCCACCATGTTCCTTCTGTTTTTGATAAAATGCTTCAGCTAGACTGGCAAGCAAAACAAAAAATCCACAAAACAATGTCACCATAGCGATATATGCAGCTTGCATCGCAGCTCCAACAGCAGGATCATTTATCCGAGTAGATTCAAACAACGTATGAAGACAATCCAATAAACCCTCTATCACATGCCTAGTGTATTGAAGACTGAGATAATCCCGTTTTCCTGTCATTCGACAAGAAAACACTCACCTGGATTCAATCGGATCTACCAATAAACCTTCACTGATGGGCACAAAGATATCCTCCACATCAGGAACAACTAGCATTTGTGCTTGCTCCAAGGTAGACTAAGGAAAAGCCTTATCAGTATCACGAAGATGCAAAAAAACAGCTGTAACCTGTCGGGAATTTACCTTGAGGCTGTAAAAATGCACTGCTCGATCATACGTCATGATTCCGATCCGTGCACCAGATGGTAGAATAGGACGTTCTCCATAAAAGATTTGCCGTAAAGCATCAGCAGTGAGTTTTACAAGACCAGTTTGTACAGCGCTCCAAGACACATCAATGCAAAATAAGTATGATACAGGTTGAGGTGGTCGAGCACAATATTCTTTAGGTGCTACGAATTCTACAGAGCCAAACAAGAGTTCAGGTCGTTGATCGATATCAACTCGTCGACCGGCCATATCTAGATTAGCGAAATATTCTTGCGGGACTAACAAGGCGAAAATTTTTAGATCAATATAACTTGGATTTTAAAACCCCTGCCAATATACGTACCGTCGTTTTCAAATGTACATAGATTGCAAGTGAATTTACGTCCACCATCGGTGAAAATGACGAATGGATTGATGTACGCTTTACACCTATTACATCTTACTGGCCCAGTCTCTCCGAAATCAACGACTTTGATAGGGACCTGAGTATTGGATGTGATTATCAATGCCGTATATCAAATTCACATTGCTAAGATGTGAGTATCCACGACTACACTTGCCTCATCATGAGCCAAATCTGCTAGAGGTTGAACAACCATGCCAAGCGGCAGCTCGGATGTGGTCAGTAATTCATTTGTTGTAGGGAAATTACACGTCGTCAGTCGTATGAATCTTGGATTGCAGTTGCCTATATGATATATATAGGACAATTAGAGGACTTGGGAGAGATTGTCACTGAACCTCGAAATACCTTCATCAACGGCTCTAAACCGACTAGACGCTAATGGCGGTACAGTTTTTGATAAGGTCATATACGGTTCTTTATCATAATGAGTCTGATCAGCTTCCTGTACAGCAATAGGCGATGGTATTTGATTTGGATCTATACGTGATCGAGGTGTGGTAGCAGATAGTGGAGCTGCACTGCGCATAGATTGATTTACGGGCTGATTAACTTGTAAAGGCTGTAGTGGTTGCAGTGGTGCTCTATTAATTTGTGGTGCACTTGTATCTGGTTGTCGCATGGGTTGTTGAGGTATTTGATTTGGATATGGATTTAGTAGCGGCTGGTTAGGATATGGGTTCTGAGCAGGCTGATATTGACTATTTTGCTGATTCTGTATAGGCTGATATTGGTTTGGTAGACCCATTTGCTGTTGAGGTATTGATTGATTTCCAGCTGGTTGAGTTGGAGCACCAGGCGCCACAAATTGATTGAATGAGGCCTGCTGCTGTAATGGACGTTCTGGCATCATTTGAGGCCTTTGTTGCTGTGGCTGCTGTTGTGGTTGTCCGTTAATCATTCCACCTGACTGTTGCATTGGACTAGGACCAGGAGCCATCATACCACTACCCCCCATAGCGTCCTGACCAGCGTATACTCGCTTGGACCGGGACTTTGACCCGATTACCATGTTTCCCATCTGTTGAGCGAGTGCTGTATTTTCGACTTCACCGGCTGTCGGATTAGTAGCGTTACTATTATGCGATCCGTTGATTCCATTTAGAGGTTGTTGACTCGGTATTCCAGGCTGTGTCATCATCGGGTTTGAGAGAGATGGATCTACTATGGCAGGTTGCGGTTGGTGCTGCTGTGGCATGATTCCGGTAGGTCTAGGTTGCTGTTGAGATGCAGGGATCTGTTGTTGGACCATAGGACCCTGTTGTTGCATGGGACCACGTGGCATTGCAGTACCTGGTTGTTGCATTGGCTGTTGAAGTGGCCTCGATGCAAAACGTTGCTGTTGTTGCAATTGTTGACCATCAGTTGGGATGGGCATCTGTTGCAATGATGACAATCCATTTGGTGGTTGACCAGGAGATTGCATGATTGGACGCGATGGCTGTTGTGGCATTTGAGGACCAGGTGGAAGTGGACGTGAAGCCATGATTGATGTTGGTTGACCTGTGAGTTCGTAACGTAGTTAGAGACAATTTGTCGTAAAACAATAAGAAAAGCAATAAAATAGAGAGTATTTTTAGGATTGTTCGATCACTAGGTGCTTCCATACCTGGCATTGGCCTTGCCATCATTGGTTGATTTTGATTTGGCTGTAGTGGTCTTTCAATTGGTCTGTAAGGCAAGGCACCATTAGGAGGGCCATATGGACCTTGTGGAGGTGTTGGTTGCATCTTGAAATTATCCAACTCTACTAGTACCTCTCTCCTTGTTCAACTCTTTTGAGGGTTTTGCAGAATCAAATTGGAGACGACACAAGTCACCTCCTTAGGAAACATTCACGGTCAAGGGGATGGCAATATGTATATGGTAGCTATTAGCACGAAACGTACAAGTTTACCTGACGTATTTTGGTGTAGATCTCGCGTTCTTGGAGTTTAACGTACAATCAAGCTTACAAGGTGTAGATGTTGTTCGATCTAAACAGTGCGGAACGCGTCAATTCTTCTAGAATACGTATTCTTATGTTCAATTGATTGACATGTGCTCTCCACTGTGTCGCATCACGTAGCATCCATTGGTACTTTTGTCACGATTTGCGTAATCTCTGAATTCCGTGGAGTCTCTTCTGGAGATGAAGGAGTCAAAGTGAATGATTTGGACTGGAAAAATTGTGTACTTTCTCAATATGCTACCCTAGAGTATCCCGCATCACCAATTCTGCAACAATTTCACAACGATACTCGCTCCATTCCAACAGTATCATACAACGTATATAGCAAGAATGAGTACATTAACTCCAGCTGGACTAGGCAATCTGGCACCTGGACCCTTACGTCGGAGTAAGTCTGGCCAGATGAATGGCTCACGTAGTAGTTCTATATCCCATCCTAGTGGAATCCAGAGAGCAGGAAGCAGGTTCATGTTTGATGAGGCAACTGCCTCTGCCATTAAAGAACTGTCCTTCAAAATGGATGTCTCTCTGGATCAGTCCCAGAAGGACCAGGATCAGGGCGACGAAGAAGACATCAATCCTACTCATTTGACTAGGATAAATGCACTGCCCTTAAGCATCGTCACGCTACGGAATGGGTTGTCGAATATGGGCCCTTCTCCTGAGGGATCGGGCCTCGTTTACCTGAAACTATCTCTTCCCGTAAGTCCTCTTTGTGTGGTTGCTGCACCAACTATCCCACTGTGGAATTGTTTGCGTGAAAGCACTTGATCTGACATGGCCCTTCCATCGCAGAATCTGGGTATGAACTCTATAGATATGCTGAAAAACTTTAAATACATTCAGACACTGCAAGTGCCTAGCAACAATCTAACTGACGTGTCAATCTTGGGAAACATGAAGTATTTGGTAGAAGTGGACTTGTCAAACAACAGATTGACTGAAGTCCTCAAGTTTGATCCTCCATTCAACCTACAAGAAGCCGATCTGTCTCGTAATCAGATACAAATCATACGGGACTTGAGTGAACATCGATATCTTAGGAGGTTATGTCTCGACAGTACGTTCTTTTGCAGTGGAAATCGTTTGGGACTTGTGGATTGACAGTCTAAACTAGGGAACCTGGTCCTGTCCATTACTGGACTGTCGCAATGTAAATATCTAACACATCTCAGTCTGCAACGTAATGGCATTGAAAAAATTCAAGGTTTGGATGGCCTGCCACTCACATTCCTAGATCTGGTATACATCACACACCAACCATCAATTCATAAGTCATCACGACTCACAAACTTCTTCGCATGTAGAGCTGGAATCGTATCCATGTCGCAGAAAACCTACACACATTAGTTGATTTAGAAGAGTTACATCTAGCACACAATCCAATCACATCACTCGCAACAATGGACGTATTACCAAACCTAAGAGTGCTAAACTTAGATTCTAATGCGTTGGACGATGTCAGTGATGTCACCGAAACACTCGCAGGATTCATACTCCTTCGAGACCTATTCGTTAGGCGAAACCCCATATCAGCCATGCCAGATCATCGTTTAGTCATGGCATACAGTCTCCCCTTCTTATCAACCCTAGATGGACTCCCATTGGCGGTAGAAGACAAAATCTCGGCTATAAATCGTTTTGATCCACCTCCTGAAGTTGTAGCATCTGTAGCTCATGCTGCTACATTGAAACGGCAAATAAGACTATATGCCCGATTACGAGCTGGTGACTTGCAACGTGCTAGACGTCTTAAACCGATTGTGTTATGTGGGCCTAGTGGTGTTGGGAAACGAACTCTCACAGCACGACTTTTGAAAGAGTACCCACATATATATGGATTGGCTGTTTCTCACACAACACGGAAACCACGTCCCGGCGAAGAAAATGGTGTGCATTATCACTTTGTAGATGCTGAAGAGATGGAACGACTGCATGAAGAGGGTGCATTTATTGAACTCGTCAATCTGTTTGGAAATCAATATGGCACTAGTATGTCTGCTATTGAAAAAGTTACTGAAGAAGGCAAAGTGTGTGTCATGGACTTGGAAATCGAGGTATGCGGATTTCCGTGATTTGCGTGTTGCTTCATTTTCGCACTATAAGACCTTGACGATGGCAGTACTTAACAGACAACCGTTGCGTTTAGGGAGTGCTGGCTCTTAAACGATCACCCGTTAGACCATATTATGTATTCGTCACAGTGCCAAATGCAGACGTACTGCAACAACGTCTCCAGAATCGTATGGGCACTCAAGATGCCACCACCAAGAGTGAAGCCCCATCACCAACAACCACAGCAATCCGACTACCAACGGCAGAAGGTGGTGTATCTTCTCAACCATCATCACGGCCAACATCAGGTGGTAGTAAAGGATCAGCAAGCGCGGCAAGTCATATGCCATCACCACTGTCAAAAAGTGCGAAACTCAATAATCATAATATGACAGACAAGGAACTAGAAGTTCGTAAATGGTTGGCCAAGGCTAAAATTATTGAACGGTTTGGTCGATCTGATGGATTTTTCGACTTTACGATTGTAAATCTGGAGTTAGAAAAGGCCTATCTAGAGTTGAGGGATTGGTGTTTAAAGAATTATGAGGAAGCTTATGACGAAGACGAATGAGAGGAAAGGGAATTGTAGGGACTTTGTTTTGTGAATAGTACTTGTAGTTTGACAAGAAAGAAACGTAGATACTCCGAAAGTCGGACATCTGCTCAGTATTCGTAAGCGACATCTTGACGAAACACCTTTGTGAAACGCCGATCATAGGATGTACTTTGGATTATGAGTTCTCTTCAAAAAAAGCACAATATTTGATATAAGATTCAGTAAAACATCTATAAGTCCTTTATCCCCCAAACACCATTAAATGTTTCATACCAAAGTAGCAACACCAGCACCCAACACTCCCAAACTAAGCAATACAATGGAGAACCCTTTTGCCAAGGTAGCATCACTCTTTGCAGTACTAGCACCAGTAGAACTAGCTGGAGCAGCAGAGGCTGCAGGAGAAGCTGCGGCACCACTAGATCCAGATCCAGTACCAGTTCCTTGAGCAACGAATTGCTTTAGATATCCAAAAGTACACCCGTTCAAGCTAGCTGATTTGTATGTAATAGATGTTCCAGTTGTTGCGCATGTTGCTGAATCAGTCCAAGTCTGTTCAGTGACATCTCCGTTACCAGCGACAGTTACTTTACGGGATGTGGATGACGAGTCCTGAAAGCATGAGCCGTCTGCTATGAAGCCTGTGAATGTGAGGATTGAAGAGGGTGTAGTCTGTTGCAAAAAAAGTAGGTGTGTGAGATGTAGTGGATGGTACAAACAAACCGGGAACATAACGGTTGGCAAGAGATCAATATAAAAGATAAAAAACATGTCGACAAGTTTACAGTGTGCAGCTGCCAAAAGTCTGAGACTTCTGCTAAACAACAAGACCAAATATGTGCGAACTTACACAAGTAGTGTCATTGTAACTGACAGAGGCAAAGTACTGGGTCTTGAAGTGGGATGCAGCATATCCCAGAATGTCGGTAGTGCAATCTATGTAAAAAGAAAGTAACAAAGTGTTAAAGACCCTTCAGGACCCTTCACTCTTGAATTCGAAAGCCAACAAGACGCAAATTCCATTTCCTCAACTCACCAATAGTACTTCCAACATTGCTCAAGACGTAGCATTGTTGAGATTTACATTCTGAGTCGGATTGAGCTCCCTAATGAACAGGCAAATCCAATACAGGAGTGTGAGTTAGAATAAACAAAACCTTGTTGCACAAATGTGTTGAGCTTACGACGACGATACCAACAGGTCCAGAGCAGCCACCCCCTTGGCTGACTACGACTCCATATGAGGTTGCTAGCACGGATTGAAGCAGCACAGTGAATACAATTGCAGATTTCAGCATCATTGCCTGAAGTGAGAAACGGGTTTGGTGGTTAAAACCGTGGGTTCATTAAAAGGGACGATACAATGGACACAATACAATGGACATGTACATACCATTTCAAGCGTTATTTAAAAGCTAGTTTAGGTGAATACTGTGAACGTTCTCGAGTGTAACTTGGGGGTTTGGTATTGGTGTTTGGAAAGATTAGGTTGGGGATTCTACTTTTATGAGATACGTGAAGGCTATGTTCATGGCAGTGGTGGCGAAGCTGTGGAAAAATCGCAGCCCAAACCGGTTCGTGAGGCTCCTGCAAAGAGGGAAAATATGAGTCCGTTACAACAGTGGCTGTCAGTGGCTGTAGGTTTCACAGACACATATCAGTAAAACGTCACTCGTCAGCCTGAGCATTATGTGTATTATTAACTAAATCATTCTAGTTTTGGAGTCCCCCACCATAAACTCCAGTTACAACCCACTCAATTGATTCGCTTGGTCTTCCCTTTCCATTCCAAATCACGTAACACATATTTCTGGATTTTGCCAGTACTAGTCTTTGGGAGTTCCGTCAAGAACTTAACTCCTTTGGGTCTCTTGAAGCCGGCCAAGCGATCCTTTGTGTAGGCTACAATCTCGTCACTCGTTGCAGTCATTCCATGCTTCAAGACAACATAGGCGAGGGGCCTCTCGCCCCAACTGTCGTCGGGTGTTGCAACGACGGAAACTTCTAGGACTGCTGGGTGTGAGGCTACTACGCTCTCGACTTCGATGGTAGAGATGTTCTAAAATTGTGGAAAGGATCAGTGATGCTCATGACTTCAAAAATTTGCAGCTTCTGCTTACTTCACCACCTGAAATAATGATATCCTATACAACAAAGGCGGTTTGAATTAGCTTGGTCAAGTGTTTGCGCTCGTGGTAATTCAAAACAAAATCACAATACGTACTTTCTTGCGGTCTTGTAATTCAAGATACCCATCAGGATGTCGTGTCGCAATGTCTCCACTATGAAACCAACCATTCGCCATAGCTTCCTAATTACGAAACAACACATGAATCTCATCCTGCCACCAGAAATCTCTTCATTTTGTCGTCCCAACCCCAAAACCCCTTAATTCAACATAAAGTTGCAAACTAACCTCAGTATCAGCTCGTCGACCCATATAGCCTTTCATCACGAGATTTCCTCTAAAGACAACTTCTCCTTGTGTTTTGCCATCCCATGGGGTCTCAACCATCTCTGAATCAACGACCTTCATTTCATCCGACATCAAGTAGTTTTGGCCTTGTCTGTACAAAAGGCAGGGTCAAGTTAATACGTGTATGCAATAATGCACCTCATGTTGCTCTCAGGTTTACCTTCCCATAAGGATAGCTTGATCCGGAATACTCTTGCCAGCCCATTCGTCCTGGAATGCCGATGCTACACAAGGCCCATCTAGAAGATACTTGTGAGCAATCAAGTTGGTAAGGAATCGGCACCGATTCTAAGTTTACAGGTCTCTGTGAGTCCATATACGTGCACAGGATACAGGTTGAATTTCCTCATTCCTTCAATCAAGGTACTACTGGCTGGAGCTCCTCCCACCATAACGGTAACAGGATGTTTCAGCCTTGTTGCCATAGGGTGCGCAATGATATGTATCTGAACTGTTGGTGCACCTGTATAGTGCGTCACACCGTCCTCAATAAACCGTTTCCAAATCTCATTGTAATCTACTTTGCGTAACATGACTGAGGTTGCGGCGTATGCAACTGTTGAGTATGGGAAGCACCATCTAAAATGTCGAATGACGTAAAAAATGGTATGCAATGAGAAATTTGGCGACAACGCATCAAGTCAGGGCGACGATTGAGGACCCATTTATACCCTGCTGCATGAAACAATGGTAGAATCCACAGATACGTCACTTTTCCCATGACAAACCCTGACTCTATGGCTTCAGAGATGGAGTTCAGGTAGACACCTCGATAAGTGTATTCCACACCTCTACACACACGTGGTAATTCGTGAGACAGACGTTAAATGGAGGAGGGTTCAAATCTTTACGTACTTGGGCCTTCCTGTTGTGCCGGACGTCCAACAGATTTGCTGTAAGCAAGGAAACAGTTAGTCCAAACGTTCGAACTGTTTCAACAAAAGAAACGACCATCTCATTTGAACAGCTGTAGGTTTTGCTTTACCATAACATCATTTTCAGACGGCACGTAGTAGTTTGGATAAGCATTAAAGGGCAGCACTTTAGATTGAGCAAGCAATTGTTCGTATTCGTCTGTCTTCACATTCCCGGAATCATCAATTCGAATAACACTCTCAACACCCAACTTCTTGGCATTTTTGGTCAATGACAAGAATTCGCCATCAACGAATAAGAAACGGATTTTGGCAAAATCCACAATGTATTCGACCTGTGATGAAGAGAGTCAGCAAACATGACAACGATATGCAAAGCAACGAATTCCATAAGGAGGACATGCCGAGACTCTCACCTCATCAGCATTAAGCCGAGTATTGATACAGGTCAAAATACCACCAGCCAAAGGAATAGCAAATTGTGCTTCGAAAGTTGGCGTAATGTTTGACGCAATGAAACCAACCACGTCGCCTTTCTTCAGCCCCATGCTGAGAACAAGACTTGCTAGTCTTCTAACACGTTCTCCAAACTGCTGATAAGTGTATGACCCATGAGAGTCTTTGATGGCGATTTTGGTAGGGTACACATTGCATGTTCGAACCAAGTAACTCAAGGGATTCAGCTCTGTTCGAGAGATTGGTAGGAAATCCGGGGCTATAAATGCAAAAAGCTGAGTTTTTAAACGCGTTGCGGTTGGTGCTAGATCATGTTGTGAATTGGCGGATGACAATAGAAAATTTTGGGCCAAATGTCACAGCTAGTGCCCCAACATTGTATATTGTCACAGGACAGCAATACATGCCAACGCAAACACAGCGGAATTTGGCCAAACAATCCACAAAGAAACCGAGTGCTTACTTTTGATTGCGTTTGGATTTTTGGAAGGTGTATAGTCCACATGATTTATCATTCGAGTACTTCCATTAGAAGAAAGCTGGTTGGCAATAGCCAGGACCCTTCGAGAACCAGAATCATTCATTTCCGTAGTTGAATGGTGGTTGATGATGAAGCTACAATAGAAGCGAATTGGTTGGAAACACGAGAATGACTCTCAAGGCCGGATATAATGTTCGCATTGGGAGTGGAGAGAGCACCTGCAATCCAGATTGTCAGATTATAGTAGCTGATTGCAAGCTCCAGACGCGTCGTCAAGCCCTTGCTCTGTCAGAAAACGGAAATGTTTAATTGTTGCTTGAAAATGTTGACCTTTTTCTCGAGCATTAGCTTCAATGCCAACGACACGAAACGAATTCATTCATAAATAGTTCCAAACTCGAATCTTCCTTTGAATTCCTTTGTACATATCTCAGCTCGAAGCTCAATCTTTCCTTCGAAACATCCAAAAAATCAACGTATAATGGATCAAGAGACCAAACAAGAAGAGCAACAGCCTCAATCAGACCAATCCTCATCGCTAGATGCACAGGATTCACTCAGGAGCGATGATCATGACCAACCAATAGCGGCATTGGATGCAAAGTTGCAAGAGTTTATTGAATTGTTGCGAAGAATTGGAATGAGCACTGCTGATTACCAGCTGGAAGGCAAGGACGTGTATATGAATAGAATGTATGTGAGAGTTGCTCTGTTGGTTTAGTTGGTGGTTTGAAAGGGATTGTATGCTCAACTCGCTGACATTAAGCTCACATTTTTCGCAACCCCACCTAGAAATCAAGTGGTAGATACGTTACGCGAATTAGACCAACTCAAAGATAATGTTAATATCGATCTACCACCTGCTGTCATTGATGAGTATGCTTCTATTATTATCACATCATTTCTAAGTTGCCCAAGCACTAACGCAATTTACGGTCAAATAGCTTCATCGCAAAAGGCCACAATCCAGATACATTCACAGCAAATCAAATACAGCTCGTCACAAATATGAATCAAAAGACATTTGGAAGAATACGGCAATTGTCATCCCTCAAATCCGAAATCGAAAAGGAAATGAAACCCAACTTTCCGGCTCTGCATGATACGCTGCAGAGTAAACTGAACTCGGCATCCTAGAGAGTCAATCGTTGACTCAATAGGACATCAACGTTGTGTTTGGTCATAAGAATTCTATCTATATACTGTGTATTTGCATATTCTCCTTGTTACATAGCTACATATTTATAAACACGATCAGAATTGATCCAGTAATTGTGTGGTATGTACATGTGTGGCGTGAAGTATGTATATGTGTGTGTTTTACTCGTCAAAGTCATCATCTTCAGCTACAGCTCGTCGTTTACGAGAAGTAGGCTTTGTTGATTTGACCACTTCCTCGTCCTCCTCCATCTCATCAGCTTCCTTGACAAAACCATTTATGGGTTCTTCTTCCATCTTGTTGACCTGTTCATCATCATCACCTTCTTTTTCTTCAAGACCACCATTATCAGCATCAGAGACTTCGTCTTCCTCCTCCTGATCCTGTTTTGCTTTCTTGACACTATCAAAAAAATTTGACGAGGCCCTCTTCCTTCTTTCACTTTTCGAAGTGTCAGGCAGAATCAAATCAGGATTTAGCTCTGATATTTCTTTTTCTGATTCACGACGATTCTTGACTCGTTTACAGGCTTCCATAGTCGGTTTGCCCTTAAGCCCCAGTTTGATCAAGACAGAAGTGATTTTTTGAATTTGTTGCTATAGGAATAGAGTTAAATTTCAGGATTAAGAAGGTCCAAAACAAGATCTACAACTATGCGTACCGTTGCATCTAGACCATCCAATTCCTTTTTCCAAATCTTGCGAACTCCACAGGCGTTCACAAACTTTTTCAAGTTACCAATCTTTTCCTAGGTTGACGATACGTATAGAAGTCAAATGAAACACAGGGCATGCGAGGATATGATTACGAAAGTACCTGATCCTTGTCTGATGCGTCAGTAACAACCTCTTTCTTCTTTCCCGATTCCTTCTTGCCAGATTCCTTCTTAGCAGATGTACTCTTGGTCGATTTCTTGGCTGCTGGTGTTGTTTTACTAACGACTGGCTTGTTGTTTTCAAGTTGAGACATATTGACTTCCACATCAGCAGCAGTAGCGTTCTCGTCATCTGAGTCTTCAATTATGGCAGCACTCTTGATAACACTTTCATCAGTTTTAGCTTTCTTGGAAGACCTAGACCCATCCTTCTTCTTGGTCGTCATTGGTTTTGGTTTGACCTTTAGCGCAGTCGTTGTGGTCGTCTTTGTTGACTTTGATTGTTGCTGTACGAAATCGTCATCATCGGAAGGAGATCTCAGTTGCAAGTGTTTGTCAATAAGAGCCTTGAAGAATGGTTTGTCTAATACATTGGTAGATGATGATTTAATGTTAAATGTCGATTCAACAAAGCAAGACATTTACGAGAATCTAGGGCCTTTTCTGGTAGTTTCAATTGGTGTTCAGCATCGCGACGGATCTTCTTTTCAGTCAGCGTACTATAGATGATCCAAGTTAGTTTGACTGTGCTTTTCAAATTGACTTTTGGTTCGCGATCTTGAAGTATACCTCATATCGCCCTTCTTGAGGATTGATTGAACAACATTCCTAAGTTCTTTCTGGCTGATTGCAGCTTCCTCTCCCAGCATTTTATATGATGGAGCTTGCTATTGAAATGATTGTCCTTTTGTGAGCGAGAAATGTATCGAGAGACTATCTTTGTTCTGGGACAGATGCGACGTGACAGAACGTGTTAATATCACAAACTGCTGCATTTAAATACAGTGAAATACCTAAATTATCACCTCCGTGCTGTAAAGTCATCAATTTCCAAATTCAATGTTCCCATGATTCTCAAAAGATGCCCGCAGTAACAAATATGGCGAAAGTCAATGGAACGCATGCTACGCCAGCAACTACATCACCATCCGACCTAGTAAAAGCATCGAAATGCTTTGTCCAACGACGTCTAGACGAAGCATACTCATTACTAGCTCCCTACATTAAACAGCAACAGCCAGACCAACAGCTCAAATCCTTCATCTGGACTCTGTATCTACGCATATCCACCGAACGCACAAACACTGATGATGAATGGAGAACTTGTTTGCAAGGATTTGGAGGTTTGGGCTACTTGCCTCCTGATGTTCTTGTAGCTGGGTATGTGACATCACTCCATCATTTGATACACAATTGGTAAAGGCAACGTCGAGCCAACACTATATTCTTCTTACTCTAGGCTATTACTACTGATCCGCAGATCTCAACACCAGAATGCCCGTGATGCATTCGAATCGTGGTTGTCCTTACAAGAAGACGAGTTCTTCAACGGTATACATGCAAACCCGGATGGTCCACAGTCGCAGGCTTATGAACGACTCGTCGAACTCTATGTTCTTCATATCTTGCCTCACGTTGGTGATTTCACTTCGTCACAAGAGTTTCTGACGTATAATGACTTGTTGAGTCTGAGTAAACGGGAGGTACGTTTAGGCCAGCTGCTCAGTTTCACGCAGTTTGAAGCTATGTATCCTGTCATTATCGCGAAACGATTGGTTTCAATCGCAACATGTCAGCTAAGTCTTCGTTTTGCCAAAATCATAGGTCCTTTTAAAACACGTAAACGTAATACGCATCAAAACAGCAGAATCATCAAAAGAACAACGTCACCACACCAAAACCAAACACCACGAACAATCCACATCACCAGCAACAACAGAAGCAGCAGCAAGCAGTGAAAGCACCAGCACCAAGCCGATACCAATAGCAGCACCAGCACCAGTCATAACAGCTCCACAGGTACAGAATATCATAGACGAATCACCAGATAACAGTGCCGTCTCAACACCTGCACGACCACCACCGTTACGACCGTTGCCTCCTATACCTCAGCAACAGCAACTGGCACAAACAACACCACTAGTAATGCAAGCGCCGCAACCATCACAACCAACATCAATAGTAGATACGCCTTGGTTCAAACTCTTGATGATCTTGGCTCCCATACTAGGTATATCTGGTATATTAGCGATTGTGGTGACTAGACCACCTGTTAGGGCTCGTTTGAATGCATTCTTACAGACAAAGTTTGGACAAACTCTTGTTACGATTGCTAGGAAGGTGTATCAGACTGCTTCTATGGGATTAAATGTGCAAACTTTTTAAGTTTTATAGGTAGTAGTAAGAGTGTAGCCGTGGAGTATAAAAAGTAGACGATTTAAAAATAAAACAATTGGTGTTTGCATAGCATCTACACGAAAAAGATGTCTATTATGTTTACAAAAATGTTTGGTGTGGTTTTCAAATACGTCCTTATGCAATTATGTTTTTGGGGTCAAGGACGACACTGTGCTTTTGTCCTTGAAGAAGTTATGGAGTGTCAATCAATCTGTGTGAAATGCATGTATGTGTTAAGAAACACAATGGTCAGAAGGTCACGGATCAAAAAAGCAGATACAAATGGCAGTTGCCAGCATACCTTCACGTTCCGATATATGGACCTAATAAACAAATCAGCTGTGAAGAACCCTACACTTCCTAGCATTATGAAGAGGGTAAAGCAACCAAGGCCGGAATAGGCGAAATAAAACACTGTTTGGAACAGCCCATACATCCTAGGTTTGTTGGTAGGTATTTTGGCGGTTAGTTCAAATAGCGGGAACGATTGCCAAAAGGCGAGTGCACCAACGTACTTGGTATTTACTTGAAAGTAGTAAATCGAGTAGCCAAACACGTAAAGTGATGCACTACCTGATGCGATGAATGAAATCCAGTGCCTGGAAAGAGAGGAAAGGTAAACGAGCAACCACTGGAGCTGTATCAGATTCTAGTCACGGAAAATACCATCTGTGGTCCTCTGAATTTAGAAGAAAATATATAGATACCACGGAAACACATGCCACTACAATCAAAAGCACGACAAATACCAGCTACGAAAAGGCATATGTCTTAAGTAAATTTCATACAAAGGGTGGTTGCAAAAAATGCGATGGACTCAGAGCTTACCAGTACGAAACTATACACATAATAGATCTTGTATGCAAAGAACGAAGAGAAGACATAATACATTTCGATAAAGATCGAGCCAAATGGTAGCAACCCTGCTAGTGCAATGATGACACTCGGTTCAGCATACCATGCCTTGTCTGGTATAGGGCGAGGTATCTTTTGTAAACAAAAAAAAAACAGTCAGTCATAGAATGCCACTTACAACTTCTGGAGGTAGCTGAGCTTACTGGATTGACTCGACAAGGAAATGTAGCTTCACCAGCCCAATTGCGACCGATGATGGATCCTAATAGTGTCAAAGGGAACACAAGAAACAGCCAAATTGATATTATGGCAAGCTCAAGTGGTTCAAAATAGCGTGTAAGGGCAAAAACAGAGGTAATAACCGTAAGAATTCCACTAACCATGGTCATAAACGGTATAGCTTTGGACGATCCATATGGCCATGCAACAAGATTCACTGCTAAAGCTGTAGCACTAACAGCTCCAGGCCACAACATGGAAGTAAACAACATGGTTCCAATCCAGTTCTTGCCTCCGTATTGAGCATAGAAACTTCCGGCGTAGTAACCACTGATCATAGATGTCAAAGCATAAATAAAGATACTAGCCGTAAGCATAGTAGCTCGTTCTAGACGAAGGCGGTGAACAAATTGGAAGCCCAAGCTGCTATCTCCGTTTTACCTGCGTAAAGGTCTCCGACAATGGTGTAAACAATAACCAACAATGTCATACAAATCAGCTGACAACCAGTCCCAACGAACGCCGAGAATGCAGCGAGATTAGGAGGTGGACGAAATACATCGCCGTGGACTTGCTTCCATCCGTAATCGTCGCCAATATCACGGTCTAGATCCATTCCAATGTCTTCCTTGTCGTATCTCGCGTAGTCTCTCCTCAGGCTAAACACAGAGGTGAAGGTTCGAGAAGATACATTTCATTACAGTAAAATTTGATCACGGGCTTTTTTACCTGCGAAGTAGAATGACTGCAACCATTCCCGTTAAGAATATCACCATGATGAAAGAGTTTGTTATTGAGAACCAATGTATCTAAGTAACGCAAGGGTGAGCAAGACCAGACGCTTTCAAGCGCTTAAAGGCTGCTGCTCCCGATCGGGAAAGGATTCTACCTTGTGTTCGAAGAATGTAGAATCCAGATACTTGTTGAAACGGTTCTCGAAAAGTTTCGTAGTTGGTGTCCACGTCACCGAGTATGTAAACGAAACTTCCAGTTCTCCAACGTTGTAATCGTGGAATAATCTGACTAGTTCGCTGCTCTTTAACGAGACTTCGATGATTCTGTCCTCATTGTAAAAGATTTCAATGTCCTTGTGTGTGTAGAGAGAGAGCTCTCCTGGCGTAGTTTTACTGGCTTCACCCACAAAATCCCACTAAATAAAATGTTTTTATTAAGCGTAATTGGTGCTAAATGCATTGCGTGTCTAATGAGGTTTGCATCGTTCTTTCACACTCACCATAGGCAAATCATCTTTTGGTTGGAAAATAAGAATATGTTAGTGCCACAACAGAAACGAACCGCTCAAACTATAATATCAATACCGATATAGATCTGGTAGTAGTAGCTATTCACTACAGCATATCGAAATAGATTGACTTGAGCTGGCGTCAACCTAGTCGTACATATCTCTCCTTTGGTCACAGGGGCTAAAACAGTGGAGGGAAGGGCCATAAGTCAATAAACAGCCAGATCAGCGTTAGCAGCTAGCGAAACCGTCATGAACCTACTTGTGTAGTGAATGTCAATTCCGGAGTTCACAAGGCTGATTCCCATAAGCGCTTCACCCAAGGTTTCATGATGATGTTCTACCGACTTGCTGCCCGTGCAATAAGGTAGTTGCAAGAAATCGTAAGTCTGTTTCGGTGAAAGTGTCAGTTTGATTGTGCTGGTTGATGTTTTGAGTCAATCGAGATAAACGTGTTTTTGGCAAAGAGACCTCTTGGCGATTCGAGTACGGGCCAACAGTACTGTACCAGAGTACCACTTCCTCTCCTTTAGTATACTAGATTGACAAGCGGACCAGAGTGTAAGCGAATTACTCGTGAAGTTTTTCGACAATCTCCTCCAAACTTGCCTTGTGAGTATGTTCATCTGCATACAAAACGTGTATATGTGCGCATAGCGATAGGAGACCCAGCCCTACGAAGTATTTCATAGCTTCCTTTCAATGACTCGTCCTGCGTTCTGCTTGAGCAAGGGAGTGGTAAAACAGGTAGGCAAAAGTACGTCAGAAAAAGGTGCAAAGAGTAAAAAAAAAACGCGTGTATCAACCATTAGTTTCTTAGATACACGCTTGCCTACCAGTTTTCGTTGAGAAATTGGGTCTACCTAACTCAGCTCGAAAGTTGTCGCGCTTTGACAGGTTCTATCAGCGTGGAGAGAATTCTCATATTGCTCATACTATACTACCTACATCACCTACATCCGCTGTGTTCCTGTATTCCTTTGTCTAGAAAACATCGGGAGCACCATCCTCACATTCTCGTAAGGTCCAAAAATTCTTGAAAATCATGTTTGCTCGTGTTGTGCGGGCTGCAGCTGTAGCTGTCAAGGTATAAGTGCATCACATTCAGTCTACTTTGCATCTCTCTATTGTTCCTCTACCTTCATTATGCCAAAGTGAACAAAAAATGCTTACACTGTCTTTGACAATATTAGCCATATCAAGTTGCTTCTGCTACTCGACAAGTAGCTCCACGAGCATTTGCATCCCATGCAATCCTTAACAAAGGTACTATACTGCTAGTTGATTGTCTATTGCATCCCTCTCTATAACAATCAACATTTTTGCATCAAAAACCAGACATTGTGACGGAGTTGTATTTGAAGGAAATAAGGGCTTACAAGGCACCACCAGAGGTATTCAACCACATTCCTACATCATCAATGAATGCTTTCGCTAAGTGGATGTGTATGACTTACATAGGATAAGAGTGCAGCTGCTGGTTTACCTGAAACTGTCTCTATGCCAACTCCACCTGCAAAGGTAAAGTGGACGACGATGAAACCAGATGTATCATGACGATCATCAAGATTCAATCATATTCAATTCATGCCCACGACCTGGATTTGTCACTCAACATATCTTCGATAATTTCGATAATGACTTGCCAACTCTCATTTATCATAGCCTGAATTCGAATTGGCTCAAGTTCAAGCTGCTGGCAATGAAGCCGGATTAGAAGAAGAAGCTTGGCCAGCATTGGTCGACCCCATCGATGACCCACACAACTATCCCGATGCTGTATGTTAACCGCTAGTGAGCCTGCTCTCTCATCGTAAACAATACTGAGATTATTTCAATTGTTAGTGGGATTACACATGTGACAAAGTTGACAATCTCCTGATGCCAACTGCCGTGAAAGCATATGGTAAGACCAGTCAAATATTTGCTTTATCGTCTCTTTTTTTCCCACAAACTAACACGTCTTGGTGTTACCAGATTACCATGAAGGTCATTAAACGCTTTTAAAAACATAGTCGAGGATAAAGAAATATACGTTGAATGATATTAAGAAATATGCTCTTTCGTTCAAAGCTTCATGAACTCCGACGAAAAGGTTTGTGTAGATGCAAACAAAACAGATGAAAATTTCATTATTAATTTACAGAGGAAGTACACCCCACGATCACACTTTACAAAAAACCTCCGCCACGACTATTCCTTGGCCTTCTTTGGCAAAGCAGCGATTCGTTCTTCTACAATATCTCGGAGTGGTTTAAGAGCTCCATCGACGATACGTTTCCTCTTTGCAGATAGATAGCCCAATTTCTGTTTAGGTGGTTCTGCTACTTCTTCACCACGTTCAATGGCTTCAGCTCGACGAGACAAGTTACTCATTTCTGTATAAAAGTCCTTGTAGAAGTCAAGTCTAAAGTTTTCACGATTACGTGCTGGATAGGCTCGCTAAGCAGAAGCAAAGCAATGTAAGTGATGGTGAGCAATGCGTGGAATAGCTGACAAGTTGAGCAAAAGAAGCAATGAAAGACCGGTATCTGCATCCCGCAGTCGTTATCCACACATCAATGACACACAAATCAATCAAAGCACTTACGATATTGGCAGGTGGCAATGGCTGTACTCCATTCTCGCCAACCTTGGGTACAGCAGGAAAGACAAAATCCTGTTTCATAGTGACAATAGCTCTCTTATAAGCCGGAGTTCTAACCATGGCAGCCCGTTTATTGAGACTGCTGTTCTTAATATCGGTAGTCATTTTACTATTGTAGTTTGCGGTTCTCACATCCGTCACTTCGACATCGTAGATGGCCTTCAAATACGCTTTTACATCTAGCTTGTTGACTTGGCGAGGGATACGGAAGAGAGCTTGATGAGGAGGTAGTGTCGATCGGACTAGTCGGAAGACGATGTTTGGGAAAAACAGCTTTTGTCCTGAATGAATCGACATATTTCTGCCAATGTACCTTTTCTTACAATGTTTGGAGGAGCAGAATGCAAATTGGGAAAAAGATCGTGGAAGGAAAAGGCTCATTTAAGCAATATTACGTGCATGGCTTAATAAATACGTTATTAACACGCTACGAGCTACCGATCGCTTCAAAAATAATATTTGAAACCAACCTTTTGCGTTTGCATTTTTTGGGCGATGCACCCCAATATCAATTATTGGAGACTGCAGTAGGGCGTATAAGCGTCGAAATAAAGTATCAAACACGTTCTCCGTGGTCGAGAAAGTCATTATCTTAACTGCTGAACGAAAATCTTGATTTCAAACCACAAACACTCAGCAAAGAGTGCGACGATTACAGAAAGGCTTTCTATTGGTGAACAGGTCTTATAGATGTAAGCTTTATCGTGCATCGGACCAATCGGATCTTTCTTGCTGTGGAAGGAACTGAAGCTAACTAAATTTTTACTCATTTCCCCCACATTTTACAGCAAATGGCAGACTTTTGTGCTGGTGGGGAGGGATTTGGCCCATGGAGCACCGATAGACTATTGGACCTGACTCCTTGTTTTGAAGAGACAGTACTCCTATCAATTCCACGATTGCTATTGGTGATTTGGGCAATAATCAGATCTGTAAAGCTTGCTGGTCGGCCCTCACCTATGGTACCTAAAGGATGGCTATACTGGTGCAAGATGGTAAATACTCAGTTGTTATTGATTGCATCAACTCTGAGCTCTAGTTGTCTTGGAACTAAACAAAACTGGCTATCACAAGGTCACCACGTCAACCATCCTTGCATTGTTTGTCCTCCAAACAACGTATATCTTCATCAAACACGGTCTGGGTCAACCCTTCCTGATCGTGTCATCAGCTGTAGACATCCCAGTCACCATCATCGCTTTGGTCTTGACGCACATGGAGCACTTACGTTCACGACTCTCGTCATCAGCTCTGCTCTTCTATTGGCTCCTCGTACTTATCTTTAATGGTGTCAAGATCAACACGTACATCCAAACAGACATCGTGGATACTGATCCTGTCTTGTTTGGGCTTATTATTGCAATCACGTTTGAAGCTTTGATTGTGTTTGGTGTTGAGAACATGTCGAAGCCGTATACGTATTATATGAGTCTTGATGAGAATGTGAATGTGACGCCTGAAGAGACTGCTAATATATTCTCGAGGCTTACCTTTCATTGGATGGACGGGTTGATGAAAGCGGGTGCAAAAAAGGATTTGGAGATGGACGACTTGTGGTACTCATACTCATATGTTGTATGAATTTTACAGATTCAGGTTAATGACTCTTTTTTGCTCATAAAAGGATGCTTAAGAATATCGACTCCGCTAAATACAATTCGGAAACCTTCCAGAAGTATTGGAATGAACAGCTTGCATTGAAGAACCCTTCCTTGTTTGCTGCCATATACAAGACATTTGGACCTACATTCATGTCAGCTGCCATCTTCAAAGTATGTGCTGGAGTGGGAATGTACTGCCGAGTGAGATTACAGACTTATCGAGCACTTGTTCCTTGTAGGCTACTCAAGATGCACTCGGTTTCTTTCAACCCCAATTGTTGAAATATTTGATGCTCTTTGCAAAGAGTTGGTCTCCTGATACGGCTACCTTTCCTCAACCCATGTATCGTGGCTTTTCAATTGCTAGTACGTACTTAAACGGAAAAAAAACCATCTAAACGAAAAGCATGTGCTGACGTCCTTGCACTTTGTAGTTTTGATGCTGCTTACGGCCTTATGTCAAACTGCAGTACTTCACCAGTACTTTCATATCTGTTTCATAACTGGAATGAGAGTAAGAGTTCAATGAGTTTATGATGTGGCCGTTCGCCAAATTGTTCATATTACTTTATCGTATTTAGGTACGAGCAGCAATCGTAACCGCAGTATATCGAAAAGCTCTCCGCCTATCAAACAACAGTCGTCAAAGCTCTACAGTTGGCGAAATAGTCAACTTGATGAGTGTTGATGCCGCTCGTATAATGGATTTAACTTCATATCTACACATCTTATGGAGTGGTCCATTCCAGATATGTCTTGCCTTGTACTTTTTGTATGAGGCTTTGGGACCTGCTATCTTTGCGGGGGTTGCGGTCATGTTGCTTATGATTCCTGTGAATGCATGGTTGGCTACGCAAGCAAAGAAGTTGGGAGTTATTCAAATGAAGAATAAGGATAGAAGGACGAAGATGATGGATGAGATCTTGAATGGAATTAAGGTATAGTTCGCAATTGTGTTCCTTTTTTTGCGCAGTGACCTTGAACTAACAGCACCTCGAACTTTGGATGATTTATTCAGGTCATCAAGGTATATTGAAAAGTTGTTTATTAGTTCGGTATTGTCCGTGGTTAAACTAACACATCTATGATACTTTGAAAGCTCTATGCGTGGGAGAGGTAAGCATTCCTATAATTCAAACAAATTTTATGTCAAATGATCCATATGTCAATGAACTCGCTTTGCTTTTAGATCTTTCTTGAAGAAGATTTCTGGAGCAAGAGAACAGGAATTGAGTACTCTGAGGAGGATTGCCTATTTGGCGGCCGCATCAAGGTACAATTCCATTTATTCTGCATTCAGCACTGATAAAGCAAACTCGCTGCTAAAATCGTGTCATGTCTGTTAAAGTTTCTCCTGGTCTGCAACCCCCTTTTTTGTATCATTCTTGTCGTTTTCGCTATATGCTGTAATTTCGGATCAGCCTCTCACGTCTGACAAGGGTATGCAAAAAAGTTTAATCGACAAACGACATACATATACCTAGTCGTATCAATCTTGACTTTCTCCTAGTTTTCGTGTCCCTGACACTCTTCAACCTTCTTCAATTCCCGTTATCCATGCTACCAAGTGTCATCACCTCATGCATTGAGGCCTCTGTATCATTCGGAAGACTGTACAAGTTCTTGGTCAATGAAGAATTGGATAACAAAGCTGTGGTGTATGAAACACCACCTCCTTCCACGAAAGCCAACTCAGTAGAACGAGTCGCAGTCAAGGATGGTGTCTTCAGATGGGCAAGAACTTCGAACGAGTCTAATCTTACAGATATTAGCTTCAATTGCAAGGATGGAGAGTTGGTGAGCATGCGAATTGCGAGGGGTTTGTCCATCTCAATCTGTATATGATCGAATTTCCACCTCTCACACTCCTTTAATTCTTCATAGCTTGCCATCGTTGGAGTTGTCGGTGCTGGTAAATCATCCATTGTTTCAGCCTTGTTGGGTGAAATGTACAAGTCAAGTGGCAGTGTCATCATTCGTGGATCTGTAGCCTACGTCCCTCAGACACCATGGATTATGAATGCCACATTACGTGATAATATCTTGTTTGGGTCTCGTTATGAACATGACTTTTACGAAGAAACTATTACTGCCTGTGGATTGAAACCTGATTTGGAAATGCTTCCTGGAAATGATTTGACAGAGATTGGGTAAGTTGTTTTGTTGGATAATGAAGGATTGATGTGGCTGGGCCACAGCGTTCCCGCCTCGTTCCAGGATGCTTTTGAAATCCGACTAACACTCCTCCTCTCGTAGTGAAAGGGTATAACCTGACTTCTTGTTTTCCGGTTTGCACATTTTTAATTAAATTCCAACACATTTTTACAGGGGATTAATTTATCAGGCGGTCAGAAAGCCAGAGTCAGTGCTGACAATATGGGAAAAGCCACTCTCCGTTGCTAACCTGAACTTTTTTTTTGAAAAAACCAGGTGGCTTTGGCACGCGCAGTATACGCTCGCGCCGATATCTATTTAGTAGACGACACCCTATCAAGCGTTGATGCGCACGTTGGTCGTTCTATATTTACAAGTGTTTTGGGTCCAGAGGGATTGTTGAAGGACAAGGCTCGTATATTCGGTGAGTTTAACTCCCTCACGCTTCATATGGTCTTTTCTCGTCAGGAGGATATGGTCCAAGTCGTTCAAGGAACGTTTTCTTAATATTCTGTGTACTAACCCCAATTTCCCACCAGTCACACACAGCATACAATTCTTACCAGAATGTGATCATGTCATGACCGTAGCTGGTGGCCGTATCTGTGAATTGGGATCATACGCATCCTTAATTCAAGAAGAGTCATGTCTAAGAGGTTTGATGAGAGACTATGGCAAACAACACCACGTCTCAGAACCCGCCTCAGAATCAAATACACCTGAACAACAACGAAAAGCTGCACCAAATGGAGCTACCACTCCTTTCACTGCTGCAACTACAACGACTATGCCAACAACAACAGTTACCGCACCTGTAGTTGAAAACGGTGCTGTCATGAAAGCACCAATAGTCATAAATGGTACTCAATTAGTTCAAAAGGAAACATCAGCTTCAGGATCTGTATCATGGGATGTTTATATCACATATGCCAAATCATGTTCTCTAGAAGCTGTCATCCTCTTCTTGATCATGTGTATCGGCACACAGAGCATTTCGATTGGCATGAACTTGTACTTGGCTGATTGGACGAGGTCCAATGATTCTGATAGTGGTGGTGTGTCGATTGGAACAAGGTTGGCTGTGTATGGTGGTCTTGGCATTGCTAGTAGTTTTACGGTGCTGCTACAGGTTATCTTTGTTGTTATCTTTTGTGGCATTCGGTATGTCATAAATCTGAATCGCGCAAAAATTGGAAGACAAGTATATGGGTTATTGATGCATCATTTTCAACCAAAGGTCTGCCCGCAAGTTACACTCAGATATGTTGTTGAATGTCATGAGACTCCCTCAACAATTCTTCGATGTGACTCCTCTTGGAAGAATTCTTAATCGATTCAGCAAAGACCAGTACACTGTTGATGAAGTAAGAACAATCATGGAAAATGTCGGTCAGGTTTTGTTGTGACGCTAAAACGTTATTTGTCGCAGGTCCTTCCTCGAGTCTTCCAAGGTTTCTTCAGAACACTTTTCCAAGTTCTTGCGGTCTTGGCTGTAAACGCGATGATTTCTCCGTATTTCATCGTTTTCGCTACTCCTCTTGGTATGTCTCTCAAGAAAAGTTACCAAGTCGTGAT
Organism: Synchytrium microbalum; assembly: GCF_006535985.1. Lineage (NCBI taxonomy): Eukaryota > Fungi > Chytridiomycota > Chytridiomycetes > Synchytriales > Synchytriaceae > Synchytrium > Synchytrium microbalum. The sequence goes on along the minus strand of NW_022158394.1, from coordinate 93,533 downwards.
TCACTGAATACTTTCATTTAGGCCTTCTTTATTTATACTTCCAACAATTCTATATCCGAACCAGCCGAGAATTGAAGCGTCTGGTATGTTCTTCAGTCTTGCATTGCTGGGAATCCTGTACCATCTAACCTATTTGCTCTTATAGGATTCTGTCAGTCGTTCGCCAATATACGCTCACTTTAGTGAGACGCTCGGTGGAGTATCAAGTATTCGAGCTTACAAACAAGAAATGAGGTTTCAGCATTCCAATGAGGATCGACTAGATATCAATCAACGAGTATGCAGAAGAGAATCTGTCTATAACTTGCACTTGTCTCTGACAACGTTTTGTCTCCTTTCTAGGCGTACTACCCAAGTGTATCATCAAACAGATGGCTTGCTGTTAGGTTAGAAACAATCGGGTCTCTGATTGTCTTTGGTTCTGCACTGTTTACAGTCTTAACCATTTACATCACGGGTCATATTGACGGAAGCTCAGTTGGTTTGAGTTTGATGTATGCTTTGTCGGTTACTCAGACTCTGAACTGGATGGTCAGACAGAGTTGTGAGATTGAGGTCAGTATCCAAAAGTCGGCTAGTTTTTGATTCGCTTCACCACTCACCTTTTCACTTTTTTCCACACAGACAAATATCGTTTCAGTGGTACGAAAGTTTTTGGAAACTTCGAAGAGGCTCAAGTATTATTTTGCTGACCTATGCCGCATTTATTAGGAACGTATTAAGGAATACATAGACCTCAAACAAGAAGCTTTATATGAGACTAAACAAGATAGATCTCTACCACCGCATTGGCCAGCCAATGGAGCTATCGAGTTTAGAAATTACTCTACACGATATCGTGAAGGGTTAGATCTGGTCCTCAAGGTTTGTTACCAATCCGGTTTTTTCCTTACTTCTCTGTTTGCTCACCTAGTTTTTCACATGTTACGGCAGGATGTGACATTCTCCGTAAAGCCACAAGAAAAGATTGGAATAGTCGGACGTACAGGTGCTGGCAAGTCGAGTTTGACACTCAGTTTATTCCGTCTTGTCGAAGCTGCATCTGGAAGTATCGCTATTGATGGAGTTGATGTCAGTGCTTTGGGATTGGGAACGTTGAGGTCCAAGTTGACCATTATTCCTCAGGTAATTGAGAGAACTCAGTGCAAGAATTGTTTGTAAATATTCGTCCCTGTTCATTTGGGTTTTGCTTCACGATGGCACGAGACATTGCCAATTCATTGTTTAATCTCGTCTTTATGTCCTAATGAACAGGATCCAGTGCTCTTCCAAGGCACTGTTCGAGACAATCTGGATCCATTCGTTAAACATACAGATGATGAGATTTGGCGTGCACTTGAGAGTGCGTCTTTGAAGGAAACTGTGGGCAGATTAGAACTGAAGTTATCTGCACCTGTATTACAAGGTATGAGACTTTCACGTAGGAGGTCAATGTTGTCACATGTTAATTTGTGTCGTGCGTTCGCCTCTTAGGTGGTGAAAATTGGTCTGTTGGCCAACGCCAGCTTCTGTGTCTTGCAAGAGCCCTTTTGCGCAAAACCAAGATATTGGTATGTCGCGTCTTGAAGTTTTTGTTGATCCAATAATAATTGAGTGTACTCGCAGCCTACTTTATCTGCCATTTCAAGACTTGCTCATCTCTATCTTGTAGGTTCTTGATGAAGCTACTGCAAGTATTGATCAAGGTCAGTGACTACACTGTTGCGTGGCTCTAAGAGTTCAAGATTATTACATTCTTTGGTTGGATTATTACATTCTTTCGCTTTTAACAAACTTGGCTGACTTCTTCTTTTTCTGTACTTTAGAAACCGATTCAATCATTCAAAAGACGATTCGAAAAGAGGTATGCTTGCTACAAAGATTTAAAAGCCACAAAAAACAATAACCAGACGAACTCTTTCACAAATTTTATAGTTCAAGGATTGCACCATTCTCGTCATTGCCCATCGAATCAATACGGTGATGGATAATGACCGAATCCTTGTCCTTGATCGAGGTCAAGTCAGTGAATTCGATTCACCACGTAATCTTCTCAAAAATCATCGATCCAAGTTTTACTCTCTGGCCAGGGAGTCTGGATTGACGAGCGGTAGTTCCAAGTAGATGATTAGATTCATTTTTTAATATAGAATGATAGAAAGTTCGTATCAAGTTAATCATGTTTCAGGTTTTTGTGCTGAATGAAAGTGTTGACAATATCGAACTGTGGAGAACCAAGAGACCGACATTTTTTGTTGTGAAGGTTGTGGTGACGAATCTGGACTACATGATGTTAACTCTTTCGTTTCGTTTGCAAACCAGTTTCTTTTCGATGAGTTTTTGAACTGACCAAATTTCAAACACAGCCAACACAATGACAGGTTCAGTTTTCCATATTTCATCTATTGCTACAAAAGTTTCAAAGTATGTTGTGTGTTTTATGTGCGAAGAAGGAGGAGGTATTCGTTTTCGGTTTTAAGTGTGTTTGGGCAAATCTATCCATATAAGAGAAAGATTTGCCCATAATATGCTTAAGAATAAAACTATTAGACACATTCCTCATAGCACGTAGTCAAACTCGTTGCCCTCTATGCTACCACCTCGCATGGATCGGTTTACATTCTGTTCAAATTGTCGCCGATCCTTTCTCAATACTTGTGCAGCGTCTGGAAGAGGGAATGGATGTGTGTTGGATAGACTTCATAGTAACATTGTTGGGACACGTCATCCAAATCTGATTCATGATAACGACACGGTGTCCATCAAACGCAGGCGACATTTGCGCTTCATCCTCATATAAAAGTGTTTCTCTTGCCGATCCCAGGTTGATCCAGGAAACAACCCATACCTTTATTCAGAGGATCGTCAGCGTTGGGTTCCAGAAACAAGTATTGTAAACCGACTGTTATCGAGTTGATGTTGAGTACTGGTTTCCAATCTTCTCTGAGAATATTGAGACAGACGTTTCCTTCCAAGTCGATATTTGGGTGGTAGATCTAATTGGGTGTGATGATGAGTGATGATGTATGACTGAGTAACTATACGTGGCAATGAGTAGATCGTTGGCAAGGTGGAAGTACTACTCTCAGTCTCACATGCAGAGTTGATGGGTATGACTGCTCCATCATCGATATGGTTCTGCATTACCTTTTGTGCACAAAGGACCTTTGGTGGTTCATGAGGATAGTTTGTGTTGAATTTGAATGTGAATTTGAATTTGCCTCCTTTATAGAATCCTGTAATGTAACGCAATATTGAATGAGCTCGAGTTCGATACGACACTCGACCATCAGGAGTTCCATCCTTCTCGTGGCAACTTTAAACGCTGGTAAGCTCTACCTTCATCAGGATAGATGTAAAAGTTGAAATTGAAGAGGTCATCGGGATCGGTGAATTCCAGCTTCATTGTCTTGGGCAATGACTTCATTTCGTTCATATCTAGTTGCATAGAGTGTGTTTGATTACTGACTGTTTCTACGAGCAATCGCCAATCGAGAGGATGGAATGGCATACCAGTAGTCAATCTCAAGTGAGCAGCAGATGCTTTAGCCTTCTTTGGGCCTCCAGCAGCACCCTCGGCCTGGTGGAATGACGGTGCGAGAATGAGTTGTAACTTGCAAGCTTAAACATGAATTAAGGCTGAAAGCTATGCGGATACCTGTTTCTTTTTCATGCTCATAATATTGATCATGGCTGCCTATCTATCTGCCTTCTTCCTCTAGACAAGTATATAATCAGGTTGATTTACTCTATTCGTTGAGTTTCAGAGTTTGTCTGCAGATGCAAATGAAGGGAGCGAGCGAATTTGGTCTATACAAGGGAAAACGGATTCGTGGATTCGGTAGTTCCAAATATATTAATACTATCCAACTCTTTAAACAGTCTGAAGGCGTGATTTCTAAATAAACGTGATGTTGTTTAGCATTTCGAGCACAGCAAGATACTGCTGGAATCTGACGTGTCGACTCACATCTTCCCAATGCTACAAATAGAAAACGCGTAAATTGCTGTCTTTCATGAAGTTTGGTGCTGTTCTCGTGGTGATTCATTCGCACTTCACAATCTCGAATTTTCATCTTGACGAAAGCAAGGACAATAAACACTTGACCCTTGCAGTTCTAAATCGACATTGTTTACTAGGTGGTGTCGGCTTGATCGCTAATCCAGCTTATTTGGTCTCTCTTATATATATACAATGCAGCAACCACCAAATCCAAATCTGAATCAAGCTGCAATCAATGGTGTCTATCAACAGCCTTCAATAGACGGTTTACAGAGACCATTGAATCCACCCACAAATGGTACGTCCATTCCTCACAAGACACGTCAACTGCATTGCGTGGAACTGGTTGGAACATCCACATTCAAACAACGAGACAAAACATCAATATTTTAAGTAACGCGTGAATCAAACACTGACTAAACTGGAATGATAGGTATTCCTCCTACTTCATATGGTCGTCCTACAATGCCACAACAGCAATATCAACAGGCTGCTCCTTTTCAACCTGGAACTAGACCTGGCTTCAATCCTCAACAACCAGGTTTTGTCAATCCAGCTACTGTTGGTGGGGCTAGGCCACTTCCACAACAGCCCATGCAGCCAATGCAACCTAGACCAATGCCCGCAATGTCTGGTGGCATAAGTCCCAATCTGGTTGGTCAAGGAACGCAACAGCCAATGTCACAGCAACATCCCATGGCAGGAATGCCACAACTACAAATGCCATTACAGCAACAACCGATGCAGCAACCAATGCAGCAACCGCAGCAGATGCAGCAACCAATACAACAACAACCACAACAGCCTGTACAGCAACCTATACAACAACAACCCATGCAACCAAATCAACCAATGTCAACAGCCAATAGACCATCTTCTAGACGTGCATATCCCGAACAAATGGCAGCTTACGGTGGTCCTGCATCACAAGCTATAGATCCCTTCAACCCTCAAAACGTTCCAATATCACCTGCTGGTTATGCTCCAGTTGACCAAGGGATGAGTAATAATGGTCCAGCTTATAATAGAAATCCTTCAATGGCACAAGCTCCTATCGCTGCAGGCTACCAGCCACAACCTGCTTATGGAATGCAACAACCTCAACAATATGGACATGCTGCTCCAATTCAACAACAGCAGCAGCAGCAGCAGCAACCACAGCAAGGTTATGGATCTGATATGGGATCTATAATTAATAGTTTTGGCAATATGGCTGTTGGTGGTGGCAGTGGTTATAACGCGGCATCAGGACAGGTATCGTTCGTGGTTGCAAGTCGTTTTCTGCGACAGCTCACGAATGTTGCCATTGTTTAGAATCGAGGTCCCCCAGGCGTCAATCTATTACAAGGCATACCACTAGCTACTGAGTTGCTTAGACCGCCACCTCCGTTTATGATGGCGAGCACGGTATGACCGATCCCTAATTATGATTAATAGATGACGCTAAGCTCTTTTTTGTCATCATTCTCGTAGGCGTCTGTATCAGCTGCACCTACATCCAATTCCGATCCATCTTATAAACGATGTACCGTTGGAGCAGTGCCTCAAACGCTACAGCTACTCAACAAGTCCAAAATGCCGTTCGCATTGGTTCTTTCACCTTATCGTAATATACATCCTGGAGAGGTAAAACCATGATAGTATTGATATATCGTCTGGCAGAATTTTTAGGTGTGTGTTCTGTTTTCTCACACAAACTCCTCAAAGGAACCTGTGCCCGTCATCAATCCAGAGACTATTGTCAGATGTAGGAGGTGTCGATCATACATCAATCCATGGATTCAATTTGTGGATCAAGGAACTAGATGGAAGTGCAATTTGTGTTTCCTCACAAATGAAGGTAATCAAGACCCAAGTATGATGACAGATCCACATTGTTTCGTGTTTCTCACAAGGTGTTGTATAGTACCACAATTCTTTGATTACGATATGGAAACAAGGCAACCTGTAGATCGCTTAAAGAGAACGGAACTCACCCATGCTGTTGTTGAATATGTTGCACCACAAGAATATATGGTATGTCACATCATCTGAAGAAACTTGTTGCTGATATTAAATTCATTTTGTTTTTGAAACTTTCCAGGTTCGACCACCACAGCCAGTTGTTATGCTGTTTTTGATTGATGTGACTTATGCTGCCATCCAATCAGGTCGGTATTGTGAAATAGAGTGCAAAACTATCATAAGGTGTTGCATAGTTGCTGAACCTATTTTCATCAACAGGAATGGTCGCCACCGCTGTACGAACGATATTAGAATCATTAGACTCGATACCCAATACGGATGATCGTACAAAAATTGGATTCATTACTGTAGATAGTACCATACACTTTTACAACCTCAATGTGAGTCATATTGCGAATGAATGTCCATGACAGCCTTGCCCTGTTTTTCATCCTCGCTAATTACCAATCCTTTGCAAAATAGGCGACATTGACTGAACCGCAAATGTTGGTGGTTTCAGATCTGGAAGATGTCTTTCTGCCACAACCCGAAGATTTACTCGTCAATTTGTCTGAATGTCGTCAAACTATTGAAACCTTGTTGAAGAGGATACCGGACATGTTTGCTTCAACGCAAAATGTTCAAAGTGCGTTGGGTCCAGCATTACAAGCTGCATACAAATTAGTTGTAAGTGCTCTTCCCATCTCAGTTGTGATGACAGAAGACTGCCGGGCTTGTAGTTGACCATGGGGTGGGAGCTAACGTTTTGAATACTTAGAACCCTATTGGTGGCAAGATTGTGTGTTTGCAAGCGTCGCTACCTACGTTACATGCTGGTGCTCTGAAAGTTCGTGAAGATATCAAGTTGTTTGGAACTCCTAAAGTGAGCATATGCTGGCTTTGTATACATATCCGTCTTTTACCTCTACTGTAACGTAATTTGTCCACTGCAGGAATCAACCCTCCTTCAACCGGCCATTCCTTTTTACAAGACTTTGGCAGTTGACTGCTCACGAGCACAAGTCAGTATAGACTTGTTCTTGTTCAGCGGTCAATATATGGATCTTGCAACACTCAGTGAGTTTTAGTTTAGTTTCGAGGTCGAGGTCAGAAAGAGAATCAAAAGAGCAGGTTAACTCACAATTAAATCAAACCGGCTTTAGGCGGCTGTGCCAAATATACTGGTGGTTCTGTATACTACTACCCAGGCTTTAATGCAGCAAGGTCCGAAGATGCGCTGAAGTTTGCTCAAGAGTTGTCACACTTTATGGGTCGACCTATTGGTTTGGAAGCAGTATTGCGGGTGAGAGCGTCCAAGGGTACGTCGTTTGTCTCATTTTTTGTCCTCTTCATGGTTTTTTGCTCTTGCGTCTCAGTTATTTTCATTTTCGTTTTTTTAGGAATCAAGATGACAGCCTTCCATGGAAACTTCTTTTTACGGTCGACAGACCTGTTGGCACTACCGAATGTCAATCCAGATCATGCTTACGGTGTAGAAATGACTATAGAAGAGACCTTGAATACCGGATTATGTTGCTTCCAAACTGCTGTCTTGCATACCAGCAGCAATGGTAGGTCACGGAAGTAATTCTCTCTAACTCAATCTCCCTTTTTTTAACAAGATCTCTGCAATTTAGGGGAGAGACGAATTCGTGTCTTGACACTGGCACTTCCAGTTACAACCAATCTGGCAGACATGTTTTCAACAGCTGATCAATACGCTTTGGCATCGATACTTGCTAAAAAGGGTGTTGACCGGGTGTTGTCTTCCAGACTAGAGGATGCTCGAGAAGCCATACTCAACAAGTTGGTTGATATTATATCAGTCTTTAAATCCAACTTTACGACATCTGGACAAGCAGTACAGCTATTATTACCTGAAAACCTGAAACTGTTGCCTATGTTGATTATGGGTATCATCAAAAACGTAAGTTGAATCAACTTGCACTTTGGTCCAGGATCAACTGGAGGCAATTAATCTCGTTTTCTAGTTGGCATTCAGACAAGGAACAAACATACCTAGTGACATGAGATATTTCATGCTTGGTATGCTGTATACCATATCAACCGATTTGAATACGGTTATGTTGGCTGCCAGGTTCTTTGCTATACATGCCATGAGTGCTGAGGTTAGAAATTGGAAATCCGTGGGATGAATTGTCCCTTTTTTATGACTTACATTTCCCTTCAAATAATTTAGCGTGGAACGGTTGGACCTGATGGCAAGACAATCATGCCAAACCTCATCAACTTGAGTAGTGAGAGATTAGATAGATCAGGTCTTTTCATGTTAGAGAATGGGCTTGAAATCTTTATATGGGTTGGGCGAGCGGTTCCTCCTGAACTCTGTCAAGCTATATTTGATAAGCCATCTTATGATGCTCTTGCTCCTGGCAAGGTAAAACATGGAATGATATGTCTACCAGAGTTGAGTTTTAACTCATAAACCATTCTCCCTATTGTAGTTTACACTGCCGCTGCTCCAAAACAATATGTCTATAAGGGTTAACAACATCGTCAACACTCTTCGGCAAGCACGATTGATTGACAATACATGCTATCCATCAATTTCCATCGTCAAGGAAGACGGAACAGATCCTGCCTTACGTGCCTACTTTTTGTCGCACTTAATTGAAGACAGAATGGATGGACACCCATCATACCCCCAATACTTGTCGACTTTACATGAAGCAGTGAGCAAAGTTGCTTCTGCATAGGTACAAAAAGAGAAGGGATGGGGGATGACGGGTTTGTTTATTTGAAAGAATACATCTTACTCTTAGCTTATTTCTTTATGTAAAAATAAAGGAACATTTGCAAAGCAAGACACAGTAACCTTTGGCTGAAAGCCAATCGTTTGAGATGAGAGCGTAGTCCCCGATCAAGAGGGACAGTGAAGCTTGACACTTTTGAAGGATTTTTGGATCAGGGAACGAATAAGCTAGTTGTACGTGTTTCAACGCGGTATGAATGCTAGTCACGAATGGAACCGCGTGACTCATTTGAATTTATGGTCGAACTTCTTTTCTCTGGGAGATCGAGTCTCACGTGCCTGTGTTTTCACCTCTCGTTGATTGTGTTGGGTGGTGATGGCCTAGCACAATCAGTCGATTTCAAGGAAACTCACACGGCATGCTACGATGAGAGGTCCTATGTATATTGTTTACGCTGATCTATAATTTCAAAAATCAACGTGTCTTCGTTTGCAATGTCCTTTGAGCAGGCGCCCTCCCTTTTACTCATTTAAAGCTTCCAGAAAATCTTCAAATTGAGTAGTGCCAAGGTGATCTCTATGCAGGCGGCAAGAAATTACAACAAAAACAATGTCCGGCAACAGGATAGAGTAATACATACTCGACCACTATTCTCTGACTCTTCCTATGTAGTTGATTCATGAACACATGAGTAAGATACCAATCTAGTGCTGGCATGCTCGACAAAACTGGACCCATGATCTGTACATGGAGCATCAATACACACACAAGTGCTTGTGCAACCCATAGATGCAATTATGGTGAAACACCTGAAGAGCTGAATACCCTTGTGGCCCTTTTCGGGTCCTTTAGCACACGTACTGATGCTGTAGGATGTCAGATTCCACATCCAAGACGTGCTTAACTGACAATTCGGTTGAAAAATATACCTGTAAAGCAATAGAGCCGCCACTACAAAGCAAATGTGTCTCACAATCAATCCAGCGGTAATGATTGTGAGCTCTGAAAAGAAAATGGTCCAACTGTCGGTTTACCACTAACCGCACACAGTCCAAACCATTCATTGCCATCATTTCCAAATGATCTAAGCGTCATTGGCAGTCCAGGAAGCCGGGCTAAGCTCCTTTCATATTCATAACTGTGGTTTGCAATATTGACGAAAGCAACCCGTCCCACCAATAAAAGGCGGATGCTAGGGGCTTCGAAGTGCATTCCAATGGAGTATCAAGATAGGGTTTGCTATTGTGACACGGTTCAATATGGGCGGATGTATCAAAAGCACTTAACGGGAGCTGGGGGTGCCGTGTAAAGAGATGACGCTCAGGATCAAGACAGAATAGTCGTATATACAGCAGTAAGCTCTGACATTGCATTCTTTCTATCTCACTATTGTGAGTTTGACAGCTCCATAGCTGACTCTCGGCGATCGTTATGAACCGATTCTGAGATCTTGTCACGTCCATCAACCTGCCAATTACGTTTTGCAAAGGAATTCTTTCAAGACATATACATGATTTCCATGCTTTCGAGGGTGTCGCGTTGTAAGGGGGCCTTGCCAAAATTCAACTTCCGTTTTCAGTTATTTTAAACTCCTACAACGCATTCATTCAGTGTAGGTACCTTCAATTCTGTAGTTTGAGGAAGGGAGAACGAGGGGGTCTCAATCAAAGGTATGCATCTATGTCGCCCTAGAGTACTGAACTACTCTGATCAGTTCAGAACAAAGCTGGTTTCGATGTATTGACAACTCGTCATAAAAACAGATTGGGCGGTAGGCAAAGAGGGTTAACTACGGGCTACTGAATGCAGCGACACTCTTGCTATACATCATCATGAGAGCACCTACTCCTACTAAACGATCCGTAATCGCCTCCTCTGATGCTTCATCAACAAACATCTCCCATCCAGCACCAAGATCGTCAAGTGCCATCTCTTCCCAGCGCACTCCTTCTAGTAATAGAATCATCCCTTCGTCTGCACCTGCCTCGTCTTCACCACGAAAGACTTCTGTGAACACTGGTTTGTCACTAAGATCAACCACAACAACGTCATCGAGTGGTGGACTAGTAGGGTCAATAAGAGCTGGAGCAAAAGAATATGGAAATGGAGGAATGGGTATATTTACTCCTGTTGAGCTGACCAAAAAGCCCTCTTCTGATTCAGACAGAACACAAGTAGTACGACTGGGTTTTAATCTTTGCACACTTCTTGTGAAGGACTGAAAACGCTCATCGCTATCGCCCAATAGACTCGACCCATATCTGCCAACTCATCATCTGGAATCTCTGGACAGAGGCCATCAAGTGTCGCTCCACGCCGAGACCTACATACGACAACATCACAATCTGGTGATGCAAGACGGGAAGAGGACACTGCTGCAAGAAAGTTCCAGTCTGCTTGGAGAGGATTTCTCACCAGGAAACAAGTACGTCATCATCCTGTTGTGTTTATCAGTTTTACGTTTTATGTTTGGATCTGTGTTTGTTAGCTTGGACCTGTATTCAACAATAAATCTGAACTTAGGTTCTCGAGAATTTACAAAACCAAATTGTGCAACTCAGTGCCACAGTCGCTGCACGAGAGGCACAATTGGCTGCTGCTCATGTCACTCAAATGGCTGAAATCGACAGGGCTACCGCCACTTTACGCCAACAAGCGACGAACTCGATATCGAAACTAGAGACTCGCTTACAAGAGCAAGAGCTTCAAGTGGAATTCCTCGATACTGAGCTGAAAGCAGCCTTGAAATCGCGCCATTCGAACGATAATGGTAGTCTAGTCGCAACAGAATTCGATGTAGTTGTTGGTATTGATGGTGAAGAAGTCTTGGCTGGTGTAATGTCTTGGGATGACGACGAAACCAAGGGATCGGAAAAGAGTCTTGGATCAGCCCATTCCTTACTTGGTGGCGGCAGTGTTGGCACAGTCAATAGCTCAGTCACAGGATTGGCCAATGCAACAACAAGAAGTATTTGGGGCCCCATTGGCTCTGAAGTACAACCAATCATGCCACTTTTTGCTTCCTCCAACAACAACAACACAGTACTACTCAAGAACGGTTTACCAACACCTGTTTCTACGGGCGATCATAATTCAAGTCAAATATCGTCAGCATCAGACTCTTTCTACTCTTCCTCCTCAAAGTCATCTACATCAGTCTCGACTCCACCACTCGATAGTGCCCCATTACCGTCTTCCGCTTCAGTCATATCTTCTACTTCAAGTGCTCCGTTGGCTGCCGTAAAATCTATATGGGACTCGTCAACCTTTGAACAAGACTCTGTCCGTGATGGATCTGTAGCTAGATACCCAAGCCGAAGAGCCAGTTTTGGTAGTGAGCGTAGAGGAAATATGGATTTTATGGCTGCACGAGAAGAAAGACGTGCTAGCTTTGATCCAAGTATTATTATGGATGAACGTGAAGCTGTAGCTACTGTTGTGATTGAGCCTACTGGACCCATCAACTATAATGTAAGTAGCATGATTGAAAGACCTCAGCTGGTACCGTTTTTGTTTGCTCATTCCTGATTCCCAATAACATAGCAACTTGTGGATAAGATCATAAGAATCAATGATCAACCTGCCTCCCTCTTGCTACAGCAGAAACTCAAGTCCTCTGATCCAGCTGTTCGAGACAGTATCTTTGAAGCCATTCTGCGAGAACCAGCCAAATTGATGCGAAATCGTTTTGGCAACTTTTTGATGCAACGATGCTTGGAATATGGTATGGGGCTTACCACACTGCCTGACGGTATGCATTAGCCCTAAGACGTTCATTTTTTCCAGGAACTCAACAACAAGTCCGACTGATTGGTGAAACTATACGCGGAAATGTCTTGTCACTCTCATGCGATCGATTTGGATGTCATGTAGTTCAAAAGGTATGTATCAATTCATAGGATAAGGATATTGTTTTTTGCCATGGTTGGAAAGTGATACTGACACTATAAACAACCAAATTGCTACAGGCTCTCGATACCGTTCCCGAAACTCTGAAACAAGCCTTAGTCAACGAACTACTTCCACATGCCTCATCAACCCTACTACACAGATTTGCCTGTCACGTATGGCAGCGTGCCTTGGAAATAAAATGGACGACCTGTGAAGCTCCTTCTATAATGAGAGCGGCAAACTCTGCTGTAGCTGGTCGATGGCATATGGTTGCAGCTGATGAAAGTGGATCACTTGTAGTACAATGTATCTTTGAACGACGTGGTGAAGAAGAAAGAGCTGCTGTGATGGGTGAAGTTTTGACTCATGCCGTAGAGGTGTCAAGAGGTAAGCGAAAAAAGCGAATTTTCACTTGAGTAATGGTAGGAAATCAATGATACTCACACACTCCATATATTAGGGCAATGGGGAAATTGGGTTATTCAACATGTGCTTGAACACGGTGCACCAGCAGACAGATCGTATTTGCTTCGTGTGGTAGCTCGCAACTTGAAAGAGATGGCTGCCGATCAATATGCCTCAAAAGTTGTCGAGAAGGCTATGAGAGTTGCTCCACGTCGAGAGTTGTCTGAAATGGTGGAAGCTTGTATCTCGTGCAATGGAGGTCGTGACGGCGGGTATGTCAAATTAATTTGCATGTGAAAGACCTAACAACGATCTGACTTTCATCTCGGTCTAGCCGCCCGCCACTATTGGACATGATGAACCATCAATATGCCAACTACGTGGTTCAGCATTTACTGCAACTAGCAGACCACAATGGAAGAGAAGCATGTGCTCGTGTCCTCGCACCTCATCTACAAACATTACGTGGCTCCAAATATGGTCAACGTGTAGCAGCTCTAGTCGAAAAAGTCCTTCGAGGTCGAGCAACTGCGGGAACAACCGGGAGCAGTCCGTCACCACCACCATCGATAGTATCACCAAGTAGCAGCAATGTCAGTGCAGGAGGGGCCACAAATCAACAAGCACAAATGTCGAATTCTACTACTTGTACATCTACGTCGTCATCTGTTGCAGTAGCTCAACAACAACATCAAATGCATATGATGGCTCAAATGCACTACCAGCAAGCCATGGCGCCTATGATCATGCCTGGAGGAAACGTGCAGCCAATGTATTATCAGCAGCAGCCGCCTCTGCCGCCATCAATGGCCACCAGAATCTGAGAAAACAAAGCTTTTTATATGTGTGATTAGACAAGTGTAGCCGAATGGAATGGAATCTGTATTTGATTACGTTGCTTTGAACACTCTCTTGGGGGGATTTTTTTTTTGGAAAAATAGGAGGATTTTTTAGTGGTGAGAAATATTCTAGCCCAAGTTGAGGTTTTAGGTCGCTCTTCTTATAGCAACTGTGTATTTTGTTTATGTATAAATTCTAGTCATAAACTCGAGAAAACGCGGTGTTACGGAAATGTAAGTGATTTATTCGTTCTACTTTGTAACTGCGACTGAAGAAAATTTCACAGACCATATGAATGAAGAGTAGACTTCCTTTTATGTTCTGCCCGTTGAATTCCTCCTATTCACAGAATTTAGATCCATATTCGCACTACTCTTTTGACCAACCATCCTCTTGACACCTTTTGCAGCATCACCAAAGCACTGAAATTGTATACGAGTACCATTTCTAGCATCATCAACTAGGACTCGTACTTCTTCAACAATCTCCTGAACCCGATTCGTTTGTTGAGATTGTTTCAGTTCTGCACTGGGTACTCCACGTTCAATGCCATCATATATGAGTTGGAAAATGGACGTCGTATCTGGTGTCTCGTATTTCGTAAGAGTCTGCTGCAGGAATTCAGTTTCTAATGTTGCCTACGGGATCAAAAGCATGTAAGGCCAAAAGTGGGAAGAATCTCTATCAAACCCCAAGGCTTTACCTGCATCATTCCACCAGGACTGAAACGATCAATATTCCGGTATGCCAACAGCAAATCATTTGCAAGACATAGCATGAGCTCTCTCATGACACGATCCATCAATGGCTTTCCAACAGCTGAGACTTCAGCATGGACCAAGACAAACCGCAACAGTATATCATGTACATGTTGCCGTATTTCTAATTTGGAGGCGTTGAGTGGATCGGATTGGGTAGACCAAAAGAGCCAAAAGTCTCAACACACCATACCTTCAGGCTTGGAAATATAATACCAATCCAGTCCTGACGCAACAATGCCTTGCTCAACCATTTCGGCTATAGGTGAATGTTTACGTCGTATATAGTTTTGGAAGAGTATTGAGTCAAGATGATCAGTCACTTTATGCAAATCCTAACATGGACAGTGAGATATCAGCATTGTGGTGGATCGAGAAACCTAAACGTGCAAAACGAATGAAACGAGAAGTCTTTTCACACCTCAACATCCGAAGTCAATGGAGCACGAAACTTGGATTCAAATAGTGATGCCAGTTTAGGTAGAGCAACCATCTTCAAAAAGGACAAGTTGCTAGTCACAATCAGCAGTCGGGTATCCTAATAAAGCTCAGGAATGAGTTTGAAGTACCAGTACATACTCAAAAGGAGTAGTAAAAGAAAGACAACACTAATTTACCAGCACAGTAACATCCAGCTTTCTCGCCTTCCTCCCAACGAGCTCATGACTCAGCACACCTTCCCCACCAACAATTCCATACTCGGCACCTTTCAGCATCGCATATCTCGTACCAGCCAACTCTGCACTCTGCTGTGGCTTCCACATAACAGCAAGCCATTCACATACATCTAAGAATGCATTTACACACTCAATCAAACACGTTCGAACACGATACATTTCCGTTGCGGAAACGACACTGTTCCTCGCTTGCAATTCGTCTTGACTGTTTGAGGTGGTGGACATAGGGAGGACGGCACCTGAAGTACCACCAAAGTATCCAAATGGTAGGCCACCAATAATGGCAGCAGCACCGTGCTTCTGTGAGTCTGGCCGTTGAGTTGATGAAGCAATACGGAATAGTGCTCGTAATATGAATCTAAAGAATCTATAGAACAGTTTCGGGAGAGCAGTTGTCTCGCCCAAGACACCAGAAGCAGAGTCTGGCCTGAGTTCTGGATCTTCTGTGGCTTTGGCAGCTTGACGTCGTACTTCTGGTTCCAGCAACCAGTCTTCGTAGAGATGGAATGACTTGCACTCTATATCGATGACAAACGAAGGTTTAAAAAGAGTGAAGGTAGAACATGCTCGACAGGAACTTGCCTCTTACGACACCACCGCATATACACTCCATCGCTCTAACTTGCACATTCTCAACAACTGCATCCATATCACTCAAGAAGCCAGCTTCTGAAGTCATTTGCATACGGCTTATTTGGTTTCTACATCCAGTCAATTCCGTCATGATTCCCACAAGGTAGAAGGCAGCTGTTAACGGATGTGACCATAGCAATCGAGCGAAATCCACAGTCAATTCTGTAGGATTTGGTGGTGCATCAACCACACGTGCATCAGCCATTATGGGGGAGTTGGGCCGTTTTAAACGTTGTGTCAGAGATGTCATGGATTGGCTTACATTGCCCGCTGATGCGGTGACAGATTGATTTACAGAGCTATCTGATCCACTGACGTCTTCTGGTGATGACGCTTGAACTTCTAGAATCGGGACCGATTCGCTGACATTTATCGTTATCTCACCAGAGGCCACCTTTTGTTGGAGAGCTGCTACACTATGATGCAAGAAGAGTGCGGCCGATACTATTTGAGCATACAGACCCAGTATGTTTTGAATCATTTGCATGGGCACTTCCGATTGTCGTGAGTCTGTTGCACCACGACGCTTTCTGGCTCCTTGTGCACCACCAGCTCTCTACATAAGTCAATTTGAGCAAAGAATAGCAAAAAACGCAGGGGCTGACTGTAATTGCATGTCACGTAAAAGTTACCTGGCGACTCATGTTGAACAAACGAGACACCTTCCAGAAACTTGGCAGTTGCTTGATAAGTGCCACTGACAGAGCTTTGATAAGTTTGAGAGTTGCCTTCCATAGTTGAGCATCGAGGTCATGAGCTAAAAACGACCGTTAAGAGTTGCAGCTATTGGTATTATTGCGATCACCGAAATCAAATTCAGTCAATTAATACCAAATTCAGTCTCAAAGTCTCGAGTTTGCACAGATGATATAGCTTGCTTGAACTCAGAGAGCCCGAAACGATCTGATCGAACTATCGTTCGATGAACTTCAACAGACTTTTTTGCGCTACTTGGGCTTGTAGGACTCTTGGGAGACATGGCACTGATCGGTCCCGCCAGATCACGTAATTCTATACACCGAGAGTGTTAAGAGGCTGACAGACTAACAAAGCTGTGAAGTATTATCTTGACTACGAGACGTACCGTGAAGTCGACCACAATGATCATTGTATGCATCTGTCAGTTGAGACAGAATGAACTGATACTGGCTTTGCAAGTAAAACCAGACCGGATCATCTTGCGAATCCAGTTCAGTCAAGCAACTAAGAAATTAAGTATGTACTTGGTCAATGCAAAAACGATGACGATAAGATTGCATAACACCAACCTAATGGTTCTCTCTTGTTGTTCAATCGGTAATGATGGATTCTTTAACAGAGACATCAAATCAGCTCTGCATTTGGTAACAATCTTTTCCACTTCAGCCCAAACTTTGTCAAAGACCATTTTATAGCTAGATGGTAGCAATGTCGAATCTTGCCCTGGGTCACGACGTGTTGGAGAAACTGGTGCTGCTCCAAACGATGTGTCCATGAGGTATTTGCCCTTCTTGTAGTTCTGAGCGACCGCATCGTATTTGCTCTAAGAACACAACGCACGTTAGTATGTTGAATCAATGTTCGTCCGATTTTTATGACCAACCACCTTGGCAGCAAACTCTGTGAGGGTGCTTGGCAGATTGAAGAAGAATTTCCACTGATCCAAGATACCCAAAGCAATGCGAATGTTTTCAGCTTTTGTTCTCCTCTCCAACATTGGGGTATAGAGTGAGCTGGCACCAGTATGAGAATCTAGAATTTTATGTATCATGTCAGAGACATCATTTCCGTTTCGTTTGTCATTGCAAAGAATTATGGCGTACTGTTCAGACGGCTCGAGAATGGCTTGATCCCGTAAGAATCGTGAGAAATGAGTGTTTTGGCTCTCATTTCATCGTAAAAGGCTACCGAGACAAGTGTTAGCTCCCGAATTTAACATGTAACGCGAGATGTAGAAACTACCATCGATGGATTCTTTCGCTGTAACAAACTTGGAAAAATGAGTCTTGACGAGATTCTTCATCAACTCTTCTCGTTTTTCCATGGCAGATCTTAATGTTTCCAATCCCATAACTAGATCCTTGTATGGCGTATCTCCATGATTTTCGATTAGGAATCGGTCAGGAGCAAAGGATCTTGAAGTAATCGACAAATGTGCTATCCAACAACGTGATGTTAGGGCAATGGCGCTTGTTGTAGCCGTTTGGTAGAAATACTAACGTGGATCTTGTTCAGGTGGACCTTTTGAACTTGATTTTCGAGTACCCTTCTTCTTGGCACCCTTTTTACTAGATACATATCAAAGTGTGAGTGACAAGTCATTACTTGGTCACTTTTCTCAAACCATCGTTTCATTCTGACGCACGTGTTTGACTTGATACCCAATGGATCTTCTCCATCGACAATTCCCGTTTCGACGGTTGTGGCTGTCAGGGAAGGACGTGATATTGCAGTAGGTTCAGAACTTGATAGACCAGCTATAGCGTATTGATCTGGTTGCAGCATGGGAGTGTCCTTGTCTTCATTCCATTCGGTAGGGAATAGTGTGTCAATTGCGTAGTGTTGCAGTACTGTAAATAGCGTGTGTGTGTGTGAGTGTTTCCACTGAATGTGTTTGATCAAAGATGCGACGTTCAAGATCGACAGTTACCAGCAGATCTCTCCTCAGGAGTCCATTCTAGATTTATACCATCATGAGAAGAAACATCGTCTTCTTCCTCTTCCTCCTCGGCTTCATCCTCCTCGTCGCTGTTTGGAACAACTACAGAGTAACGATTTGGGATTGTTCTAGTAGATCTCGATTCCATGATGGCCTCGATATAACAAGGGAATGATTTCGAAACTGTTCCCACTGTTGACGACTGTCTAAACCGCCAAGCACCCCTGCTCAACTTGGTTTCAATTGCTTGCAAACGTAGAAGGTAGACAACCATGGAAATCAAGCTGAAGAACCTCCTCGAGGAGGTGGCAGCACGTGTATTCGTCGCATTGACAATGCCTTTATTGATTCTCTACAACTTGTATTTGTACATTCAAACCAAACCAAAGGTAAGCACCATTTTGCGCAACAGTTGCTGCTTCTCTCAACGGTAGAACTGATTCTATAACCAAATCGTAGATATGGGATGCTGCTGGAAAAGTCGTCGGTGAGTCTAGTACTCGTTCGGAGGTGCAAGCTGTTGGGGCATCACAACAAACGTGGGTGGTACACTCTAAATCAGAGGCTCTACACATTCAGAGGCAGACATCGTGCCTGTATTTGTCGGTCAAATCCTTTCCTTACGGACACTGTCGCATCCTCGTACTGGATCAGATCAATCGAATCATCAAGTGCCGAATCGAGCTGGACTTCTATCTACACTTTATTTGGATTCAACCCTAATCAAACCACCACTTTTAATACTAGTCATCACTGGCTGTTCAGCTGGAATGGGCGCAGATCTCGCTCGGATATACGCAAAGGACGGTGCTAACCTGGTCATCATGGCTCGACGCGAAGCTGAGTTGAATGTCGTCGCTACTGAATGTCGAAAACTCGGTGCATCAAGTGTCCTTGCTCTGCCTATCGACGTCGCTTCAGAAGACGAAATCAAAAAAGCCGTAAAACGGATTGGCGATGAATACGGCCGAATTGACTTGTTTGTCGCAAATGCTGGAATATCAATGGGCTACACGGTCCAAGAGCTTAATGATCTGCGACTCATGAGGAATCTCATGGATGTAAATTATGTTTCGTCTTGTGATTCTGTTCTTCCATGAAGGCCTTTTATCAAACTCATGTCCTACCTTCTTTAGATCAACTACTTTGGAACCATAGGCTTCATCATCTACGGATTGCATCTGTTGAAGAAGAGTGCACAACCTAAGATTTCTATCATTTCATCTGTGGGTGGTGACTTTGTTCAAAAGTTATCGTGAGACAATTGAAGTCTTGTGCTTAAGAATTTTCCATCAGGTTGCTGGAATATTTGGTTCCATAACCCGATGTGGTAATATTCTGGTTGCTGCATTCTATCTCTCTAACAAACAGAGATAAATACCACTTTTTTTCCAGGTTACTCTGGCTCAAAGTTCGCTCTCAAAGGCTTCTGTGATGCGTTGAGCCTTGAAGAACCAAGCTTTGAAATCAGCATTCTGTATGTGCCTTGGCTTAATGTTTATTTTTGCTCGATATTTCATAATCGACCACTTATGAGTGACAATCTCTCTCATCTCAATCTTTGTAATTAGCTTCCCAGGTGTCGTCAAGACTGACTTGAATCGAACCCGAGAAGGCTCCGTGCAACTCAATATGGATCAGGGCATGGAATGTGCCGACGCGGCTGAATTGATACATGATGCTGTCAAAACAGGAAAGCGTTATGAAACGTGGACCTTCCGAGCCAAAGCACTCTACCTTATCAGAGACGTGCTACCAGATCTACGCGATTCCTTCTGGGGCGGGCACGGCAGGAAATACCAACGCCCTACCGCAAAGAAAGAATAAGATGATCCAGTAAAGACAGAAACGAAGGAAGGAATAAGATGTTGTTTTGTGATGTGATATGAATTGGCGTTGAAGAAATAGAAGTGATGCGCTGATAAACAAGGGGTATATATTTTAGCATGACAATCTACAAGGCAGACAAAATTTGACTTCCTTCCCATGTGCCAGCTGCAGCCAAGCTCACTGGGGTTGATACAGATCCCACTTCTACACAAATCATATTGTGATATTCCTCGTCCCCGAAATCAGCCATGGCGTTTGCCTTTTCAGACCATGGATTCCACACAACTAAAGTAAAGAAAAATCATGGGATCACATTCAGCTGTTCACATTGCACTTAGCTTACCAACATCAGGAAAATTGTACTTCACAATTTTCACGTCACCGAATCCAACTCCTTCAATTGTGATTTCATCGTTTTTCACGCCCTCATATACTCTATCAACTTCTCCAGATACTGCAACGTGTGATCTGGTTTCCACTGCTCGTGCACTTGACAGAACCTTGTCGACGTAGTGTAATTGTTGTAATCCCGTGACGCCAACTGTAGAAATGTCCTAATATGATACACAGACGTGTTACGATATTGCGGATATTGCGGTCCCGGAAAGTAGACGTTTGGGCTAATAGGATACCTTGACTTTGAAGTACGTATGCAATAACGTTGTGAAATCAAATGGTGCAGAACCAGTATTACGAATAACCAGTTTGGTCACCAATTGTTTCGCACTCAGAGTAACATGGTATGCCAATGCGAATGGGTGTGGCCATTTCGCATACAAGTCGGCAGGTACGTGTTCCGGCTTCAGCTCTAATCAATGTCAAAGTTCAGCGGGTTGACTTCCCACCAAAATCATCCACAATACGTATGACCACATCGCGTACCAAAGAGTGCAGATATAGAATCTGCAGTATCAGACTGTACACCACTCCAACTCCATTTCGAAGTCCTCGCGAATCCGTGCTGAGGTAGTGGATTTCCTGGAACTGTTCCGAATACTGGAAAGACGAGAGGTATACCACCTCGAATTGCTTTGGATCCATTGAGAATCGCCTTCTCGCTATTCATTACATAATCAAAATCGATCAGCCGACTTTCCACAAATCACACAAATGTTCAACTTAAAATGTTTCCAATCTTTTGCGGGAAACAACCTCAGAAAGAGCCTTTCTTGACCGTTAACAGTCCATGAAGTAACGGTGGATCCAAGGAGATAAATCGTTGCAGAAGAATTGACTGGTCCGTGGAGAACAACTTTCTCGCCATCGACAGTGGCTAAAAGGCGTGCTTTTTGGTGAGTTGAGATCGTGTATGAGACTTCATATTCACTTACCTGGCATTGTAAAACTGATTTTCAGTTGTCTCGTAGTCTCCTCGATGCCTTTGGTCTGACTGCGTAACTTGGATCTTTGGATGGATATCTCGAATTTTGAGATTGAACTTGAGCAGTGGAGGCCTCAGATTTGGATATTCAACGCCTGGAATTTGGAGATATGGCGCCCAAGACGCGCAATTCGCTCTTACCTGGTGCTGAATTTGAGTTTTTGGATCAACAAGACATCACTGGAACTCCATCTTTAATACCAAGAAAGAGGCCAGACTTTTATGTAATTTCTACTTGTCTACAATTTACAAAGCTCATCTACCCTCCTCCTCCTCCACCTCTTACCCCATTCAAACACCATTCAGCTGCAACTCCTGTTCATTCCATCTCCAAAGTCTGGATCTATGTCGAAGCCAAAGTGAGAAATGGTCTTTTTGTGCAATGTCATTGATGAAAAGCACCACTCACCACGAAACACCAACTACACACCCACTTATAACGAGAAATACCAAAACTTTCGAGCAAAAAGAAGCAGAAATATCATGTCGCCGAGTTCAAGCTTGTTTTTGTCCTTGTGTGCGTTCATTGTAGTTCTTGAAGAGATGAACTCCAACGGTAGAGATCTTACAATTCTTGGAGCATCCAGATTTTGTTTCCAACAAGGAGTTTGTGTTGGTCATCAGTGACTCCAACTGGTCTGTTTGGAACAACTAAAGCGAACTGAGTTTCAGATCATATTTTATCAAGAGACACGGTTGAGCTGTCATCGTTGATCTTGGTCATTTGAACTACAAAAGTTACCGCCTGTATCTACTACATCTGCAGACAAATGATACTCCAAACGGGTTTAAGATTTTCACCGTTTCTCTCAGTTCTCATGTATATGTCTGCGTTGTATTTACCGGTACTTGTTCACAGGAGTTTGCTACTACTACAATATGTTCATTTCACATCAGCAATACTTTAGAATGCCATAATCCAGGGCAGACTACGCAATCAGAGTGACTTTATACGTGATGTCAGTGCTTGAATTCCAAGCAAAGAGGTCTATCTCGTCCACATCTGAGCATATCCGTGTATCATCGAGCCCAAAACGATGCACTTGACAATACAGTCCGTGCTGCAACCGCAATACAAGGTTCAACCTCCACTAACAGGGGGAATGACAGCTACTTCATCTCCTGCCTTGACCATATCGTCCAATTCGACATATTCCAAGTTGACTGCAATCATGGCAGATTTCAAAACAGGTTCCAGCGGCGGATGCCTCTTTGATAGGAGAGATATGAGGTCCTTGACAGTCATTGGATCATTTACGAGCTGGATGTTCTCGGATGCAATACCATTTGTTGCCTCTTTTGCTGAAGCAAAATATAAAACTTGAATACTCTAAACTTGAGCTCAGCGTTAGTGTTCGAGAGTCAATAAGTAAGTCAAGAGTTGAAATTGGCGTTTCAATGAGTACAGTGCATACCGACATCTAAACAGCAAAGTATTCGTTGTTGCTCAGATTGCAGATCTGAAACTTTGAATGTAAGGATGCAGACGAAAAATCACACAACGTTGACGTGTTTTACCGTATTTTAGCGCACGAATAGATGCATGCAATAGACTGAGCCGACCTCCAACTCCTTCCTTCACCACCTGTCAACGTTTCGGACACACACGCGTGGCCAATCTCGAAACTCTCCTAATTTCTTGCAACAATCTCCAACACGACGGCAGCCATCTATCACTTACTAGCCAGCGACGAAATACAAGTAGTGAATGGAGCTTTCGAGATGGAGCCAATGTATATTGAAGATCAAACGATGCCTGGAAAGTCTCCCAGCACTGACGAGCGCTCGGCTCATACTCGTACAAGAACGGTGACTCCAGTCTCTACAGACGCTCCGCTGCTGGGATCCCATGTAAGTGACGTGATCTGCTCTTGTGAAAGTCGCCAACATCTTGTTTGAAATCTTGGATGCGTGTTTTGCAATTTGACAGTTCTGCTCGATCTCCATCATCTTTCTGAAAACCTGTTTTAATGATACACATTGGATCTTGAAACTTCCATTTTGATCGCGATCGTCTGTTCTAACCGTTTTATATAATCAATGTAGGCTAGTGATTATGGCGTCGACATGACCATTGTGAACGTGACACTCGACAGGATTGGAATGACTCGTTACCATTGGCAATTGTTCTTTTTGTGCGGTAATGATCCTGTTTCAATCTCGATCGTCTGTTTTGACTGTTTTGATTCAATCCCATTCCACCACATTACGTTTAGGTTTTGGCTGGTTTGCAGATAACGTGAGTGTCCTGTTTCAGATACATGCTATTTCAGACTGCTCCTCCCCTTGGGTTTCAAGTCTTTGTCAAACATTTATTGGTTGTACTTTGTTGAAACCCGCAAACATTCAAATTAGACTTTTAAAGCTCCCTGCTTCCTTCTTCCTCACCTTTCTCCCGTGTTGAATCACCAATTTAGGCAACGCTTCAAGCATTGGCAATCATCATTCCTCAAGTTCAGCATGAATTTGATGTTCCAACTGCTCTTTCTGGACTTGGTTCCACATCCAGCTTTCTTGGGTAAGCTCAAGTAATCATTCGCGTTCTTTTGAATTAAGGGTGATGGCAAGAAGTAACGGTTTTTCTGCTGTTTCTATTAATACAGCATGCTAATAGGAGCAGGCTCTTTTGGAATCCTCGCGGATATTATTGGCCGACGGACAGCCTTCAACGCAACGCTATTCTTGACCTGCGTCTTTGCCTTTGGCTCAGGTGGGTAACAGCTTCTAAATGCTAGCAGTTTTTCGTCAGACTCTAAAATCGTCTTTGGACACTCTGTTTCGGTTCTGTAGGATTAGCACCCAGCTTTGCAGCTTTATGTGGGTTGCTCGCGTCAATGGGCTTTGGGATTGGAGGTAATCTCCCAGTGTAAGTTACTTTCGTATATTTCAACCCTGCCGTTTCTTCCCCACTGAATCAATGGTTGTTTTAGGGATGGCACGCTGTTCTTGGAATTCATGCCAACTGAACAACAGAAGCTGCTGACCCTACTTTCCGTGTTCTGGCCAGTCGGGCAAGTTGCCACTTCTCTCTCTGGATGGTTTTTGATGCCCTCACGGAGCTGCGCGTCTGCCTTAGACTGTCCTCGCTCGAGTAACGAAGGCTGGAGATACGTACTGTTCGTTTTGGGAACAATGACCGGAGCCATGTTTGTTGCTCGATTCTTTGTTTTCAGAATGTTAGAATCACCCAAATTTCTGGTACATTGGAGGTGGTTGAGACTTGGTGATCAAAACTTCATAACAAACCTATGTTTCACATTGTAGCTCTCTCGAGGCAAAAGACAAGAAGCGCTTGATGTGCTCAATCATCTTGGCAGACAAGGAAAAATTGAACTTGATTTGACTATTGAAGATATGCCACAATTACGTGTACGCGACGACGATGCTTCACCAAGCACTGGAAAAATATGGAGAACATCTTCATCATGGATGGAAGTTGTCTCTTCCAACATGAGCAAATTTACTCCTGCCAATATTCGACCGTTGTTCTCAAAGTCGATGTGGCTGTAAGTTGAGCCTGTTTGATTAATTTAGAGCGCGAAAAGGGACAGCGCTTACTTTATTTCCTTTGAACAAACAGGACTACCTTATTGGTCAACTTGATTTGGTACCATATTCAGCAAGTATAGACCACAAAGAATTAAGCTCACTCTTTTCCCTCTCGCTTAAACAGGATGTTTGTCGCTTGTGGATATACCATGTTCAATGGCTACTTGCCTGCGCTCTTGGCGGTACACGGACCACCTGATCAAACTGTTGACGATCTTTATCGCGATTATCTGAGCAAGTACCAGCCAACGAGCGGGTTTCCCATTGAACGCAACTGCATTTTTGAATCTTGACGATCTTTCGTTCTTTTAGTTGTTTCTATTGCCGGAGTTCCTGCTTCGTTTGCTGGCATGTGGCTCATTGAGACAAGTCTTGGTCGACGAGGAACAATGGTTCTTTCTGCTATTGGAACGGTAATACTGCCCACGTCAACTAGTATTTATGGCATCTATGTTCTTACATTTTGATTATTCACAACAGGTCATTTCGTTTGTCCTCTTCAACTTTTCGCGCTCTCAAGCATCTCTTTTGGGTTTCTCATGTCTTTCAACCTTCTTTTCGAATATGATATATGGAGGTGAGTAACACTTGTAATTGTAGTTTTTGGATGCTGTCTTTCAAACACCTTCGTGATTACTTACTTCCACAAATCCCACAGTCCTGTTTACTTACACCCCTGAGGTGTTTGCATCGAGCTATCGAGCCACAGCTTGTGGCATCGCCTCTGCACTTGGTCGCATTACTGGTACGAGTTCTTAATTCCTCATTTGTGTTCTCAAGACTCATTTTTCAACCTAAGGTGCTTTGGCTCCTTTGATGTCTGGTGCCTTCCTTTCGATATGGTCGGACTTGCCATTGTATTTCGCCGCGGGCTTAATAGGCGTCGCTGGATTATGCATGGCCTTGTTGCCTATAGAAACTAGAGGACGACCTTCGTTGTAGTAAAAAATCAAACTGCCGCCGACCTGTACGCCAATTTTTGTTTTGTATATTAGAACAATTAAAACTGCATCTGACTCTGCATGTCTTCAGAGTGTACAGTGTGTTGGGTGTCTTCACCTGCAAGTCCAAGCATGACATCGAGGAAAGCATGAGAAAAGCTCAAATAATCGAGGAGACAGTTACCATGGACATATTGAGAGAGTGTTTGTACTTTGGAATTTGTAAGAGCTGTGTTTGAGCGTTTGTACCAGCGAGTGTGTGTGGTCTGTTCTTTGGAGGGAGGGAGAGAGAGAGAGCGCGCGAGAGAGAAGTGGAGAGCTCATTTTGAGAGTTCTGACCAGTCAAAAATTGAAAGAATGAGTACTAATATTGCTGGACGAATAGAAGATAGTAAATTGCTCGGCCACACTAGAGGTACTGCAATTGGAATTAGAAGAATTCATACTTGAACAGGACTTATTATGCCAAGCTGGCTTTTCACTGCTGAAAGATCTTCGTCTCTCTGATAGAGATGCTGCTGCTGGAGGACTCTTCAGAAAGTCAAATCCGTTGACTAGTGTCGGAGCCATGGAACTCGATGTATTGGGTTTTGAGCAAATCGATTATGGCGCAGATTTGCCCAAAATTCATGCCAAAACTTCAGATCATCATGTGAATGAAAAGCCGAACCTAGACTTGACTGATGACCATAAGTATAACCTTATAACTAGGTTGCCCAATCTAGCCATTGTCTGGTGCGAGAATGCAACAGCAGAAATGACCTGCCGCGGCAATACATTGATGTCGGTCATGTCTTTAAGGCGAAAAGGAGCTCCGTCAGATTGGAAAAAGGGGGGGGGGGGGGGGAATGATATTGTTGTTGGAGCAATTGCTGAAGAACTACCAGAGCATGAAGGACGTCAAAGTAAAGAGCTTCGACAACGGGTGCGGAGAACATCAAACGGGAAACTAGAGTAAGGTGGACATTTGGTATGTCGAAAGGGTGACGAAGTATCGTAATAGTTCTAGCACAGCGTTTTGCGTTGAACGAACGTTGATGGAGAAGGTCATAAGGCGAGAGGAATTTGAATCCCGATAGCACACATATGTATTTTGAAGTTAGAACTGTAGATACCATCGACTAAAAAGAAACCCCTCACGCTTTTCCTTTTTCCTTGGTAATCAAAAGTACGCAACTGCAAACAAATGAGCTGTTTTAGATCCTATTGGTATTAATTGAGGATTTTACGCATCTCTGCACTGTGGGCCTCGTCTAGAATAAAATTTGATGTTAATGAGTCTCAAGTGCCGTTCAAGCAATTCTGCTCGTGATGTGGTCGCTCATTCCACTCCAAACCATTCATCGCTAAGTTGAAGACAAACGAATTTCTCCCCTTGGCGTGCTAGGACAGTTTCTACCGAGAACTGAAGGCCAGATTGGAGGGTGTGCATTTATTTCCGCTGTGGTTTGAGATTGATTGCTGATCGAGCACACTCTCGAAAAAAGTCTGGGTTTTCTTCACATTTCATATACCATTGCTGAGCATTGTGGATCGAATGGGTCTATTTATCTAATTCAGGTAAATTCACGCAAGTCTTGCTTTGGTTCTTCGAACGTATGGTGTTGAGGTGCTCGACGTCACAATTTTTGGTGGATGTTAACCCAAACAAGAACCTGTGATGATAGTGTTAGGAATTGCTAACACGAAACTAAATTTTCATAGCTAGTTTAGGACATTTCTTAAACGCGACCTTTGGAAACAATGGAATCTTACGAAAAGATTGGCACGATTGGTGAAGGAACCTATGGCGTGGTGATGAAATGTCGAAACAGAGAGACTGGACAAGTAGTTGCAATCAAGAAATTTAAGGAGTCTGAAGACGACGCGCAGATACGGAAGACTGCTTTACGAGAAGTTCGGATGCTCAAGGTAATGAAAACATGTGTGTAGTATCAGAAACTTGTCCTTGACTGACTTTTTTGGGCTTGTCATTAGCAACTCAAGCATGACAATATCGTGAATCTCCTCGAAGTATTCAGACGAAAAGGGAAACTTTATTTGGTCTTTGAACATGTCGATCGCACAGTTTTGGAAGATTTGGACAAGCACCCTCATGGATTGGCGGATTTGCGTGATCGAGATGGCAGTGTGGGGAATGCTGTTAGAAGATGCATGTGGCAGCTGTTGAGGGCTGTAGAGTACTTGCATTCGCATAGTGTAAGTTCTTACTTTGTGGATGCAGGGATTATGACGCGCTCTTATCTAGATTTTTTTGTCACGCAGGTTATACATCGAGACATTAAACCAGAAAACATATTGATATCAGTCAATGGTGTTGTAAAGCTATGTGATTTTGGATTTGCTCGATCTCTAGGTAAGACTACCCGAAACAACTGTCGAGGAAAGCCCACATCTAATACGGATTCAACCACATTTTTCGCAGCTGGGCCAGGCGCCAAATACACAGACTATGTAGCAACACGTTGGTATCGCGCCCCAGAACTCCTCGTAGGAGACGTAGAATACGGCAAAGCAGTCGACATTTGGGCAACAGGATGCATCCTAGCTGAATTAACCAACGGACAACCCTTGTTTCCCGGTGACACCGACGTGGATCAATTATATCGAATCGTTAGATGTCTAGGACCGTTATGTAAACGCCATCTCGACGTCTTTATGCGAAATCCCATGTTTGTGGGTGTTCGTGTGCCTGATGGCGGAATGGGGTCGAATAAGCATACGTTGGAATCGAGATTGGCTCAGTTGAGTCCTGATGCGTTGCATTGGCTTCATGTAAGCTACGCTGTATTGGATTGTTGCGTTTGTTTCCCGCACCGCAAAACAGATGAGTGAGTGTTTGGATTTCATTCGCTGACATGACTTTCTTGCTCTCAATCATAAATAGTGCTGCTTACAATATGATCCCGACCAACGAGCTTCAGCGAGACAATTAATGTCACATTCATTCTTCCAAGGTGATGGATTTGCAGACAAGTTTGAAAACGAGTTGAGAAGGCTGTTTGAATTGGAAATTGAACAGAATGCTGCTGATCGACAGAGAAGGAAGCGTAAAACCAAGGTAAAGGGCAAAGAAAATTTGAGGACAAAAAAGGCATAGTCTTAGATACTATTTGAACGTTTTAGCAACTCTATGACCCACTTGCACATCGCGCTCTGGAATCACGTCGTGAAAGTCGTCAACCGTTGGAGGATTTACATAATAACAAGAAGCAAGAAGAGAACAGGTTAGTAGCTGCATGGCTATTGTCTCCCTCCCTTCTTTTCTTACTCGATTGTCTTGATTGCTAAAACGCCAAATTTCTTTCACCTCCAGGGCATCAATACCACCCATCCACAACATCCCTCCTTACTCTCGCCTCAACGGCTTCCCAGCAGTAAACACCACAACACCACAACTCCCCTTCTCCACCCAACAAACAAGCACACTCCCCATACAACAACAACAGCCACTCATACCATCCACACTCCCCAACACCCAAAACATGAACATCCCAAACCAAAACATGTCTCCACAAGTGTCCCTCTTACAACAACAGCCTATCGCGCCACAGCAACAACAAATACAGCAACAGCCACCAACAACAAGTCATGGCCAGCCCATGAAAAAGAAGAACAAGAACGAGTACGGATTTCATGGTAATGCGTATGGGCAGCATCCACCTGCTACGTCACATGGAATCAGTAATGGTGTGAATGGGAATAACAATGGTGGTGGTGTAAACAATTTCTTGCCACGGATTTCACAGTTCAACAACAATGGTCCTGGACCGCTTATTGGAACTGGTGTTCATGGTCATCATGGTTAGAAAACCAAGTGCAAGGATATGCTGTGTGTCAAGAAACAACAAGCAATGATCCAAATTTCACACCAAAAAGGCACTGAGATATACGTATGTGTAAACCACAGATTGTATTCTAATATCCCCATTCAAACAAAAATATAAGAAGGATAAAGCAAAACAAATTACATTAACTACTATCTCCCTCCTTAATTCGCTGTTTTGTACTTAATAAAAAAGCAACACGACAGCTTCCCCCAAACCAAATTTATATCAAGAAAGTCCCTTCCCGTGAGGTGCTGCTCTTTCTCCTCTCCCTCCAAGTTTCATGTTTCATTATATAGCCTACATGCTATCGCAATTGTCCATTGAATTGATATACCCCCTAACTAAATTACGCACCAATCGATATAGCAGCTCCCTCCGTCTTCAAATCCAATTTTGTAACAATATCATCATACAGTTTACGAAACAGCCATCGATCACCTTTCGATCTCTCGAAATCAACGACGTATAAGCCAGGCAAGTTCCGTAGCCTCTGTACCTCTATACTGAATCGGACTTCACTTGCTACGGTAGCTAGTTGTGCGTCTATGGTTTGCTGCTGCTGCAGTTGGCTGTTTACGGATGTCGTAGACGAATTATTGGTTTTGGACTGTCTGCGAAGGAAGGAGAATGGGAATATAGATACTACTCGAGATGGCTTCCGTGTTGGCGTTCTCGACGTATTCGATTGTTGTTGTTGTGGCTGTTGATTCGATACATCCGCCACCGAACTCATCGAAGAGTTATCCGAAGTCATTGGCCGTTGCCGTCTAATACATTTCACCTTATACTCATTACTCTTGTCATCAGTCACCTCAAGACCCATTGATGCAACAATGGCTTTAATTTCAGCGATTTGCAGTCTCGGTTGTTTGGAAGTCAGTGCTCGGCGATCTATCACGCCGTAGTGGTATCGTGGTTGGGATGCTTCAATAGCAGCTATGGAAGATGCTGTTTGCTGTTGTTGGGGTACGGATGTTTGCCTGGGTGGTGGGAGGTTTTGTGAGGGGACTGAGGATGCGATGGGGCCTGTGGCTGTTCGGGCAGTCATCATTGACATTCGCGGCAGTGGTGGTATTGGTGTTGGCAGTGGAGGTGGTGCCTCGTCCTCGGCTATGAAAGGAAGTGTTAGGGGATAATTTGAGCAAAAACAGGAATGGAACAGTAACTTTATTTCCAACTTACGTATTGGAATTGGACCAGGTCTCCTTCTAAACCAGGATACACCACGTTGCGGTGGTTTACCAGGTAGTTCTGTTCCACCATTAACGAGTTTTCGAACATCGAAACTGTCGTGGAGAATGGAGAGGTTAGGTTATGGTCCCTTCATTAGAAATACGACAGCTCCCTTTTAAGCCCTTAATTCAAATGCTCTCTCCACAGTCATATACACACAACAATCGTACCTCTTACGAGTAGCGGCAATCTCAGCAAACGTAGGTTCAGCCTCAGAAGCGCCAGCGCCTCCTTCTTTGAACTGTACATCCCTTCTCGCCTTTTTAGCATCCGAGTCATTGTAATGAGCCGACATGCGTCGCTTTTCCAGCTCGTCGGTAACTATTTGTGGATTTCTAATAGGTGAAACCACATTTGGTTTCAACACACCTGATGTCCGTTTCTTTTTCGAAACAGACTCGTCTATAGCTGGTACCACTGGTGGTGGTACTTTTCTCACTGGTACAGATGATATTGATGAGTTAATTGCAGAGGATGTTGTGGTTGATGTATTGGTGTTGGTAGTGGTTGATGATGTTGATGAGACAGCAGAAGCGATTCCGACTGCAACGGCCACTGAAGAAGCTGTTGCAGCGATGGGTAGCAGAGTGGTTGACCGTGGAGGTGCCACAGGATTATTATTATTGGAAGTATTATTAGTTATTGATGCTATTGTGGTTGTTGTGGCAGCTTTATTATCTACAGATGATCGTTTTGAATCTTCTAATGAGGAATCTTCTCGTGATAAATAAGTCGAGTCCTTTGAAGTCGTTGGCTTTTTGGCCGTTGTCGTAGCAGCAGTTGTCGTTGTCGTTGTGGTGATGGCTGATGCTTCTACATATGGTTCAGCAGCTACAATATCCGAATCAGGTACAGCAGTCGTCATTTCGACATCTGAGGATTCAATCATGTCTTCGTCAATATTTGGTGATGGTGATGGAATACGTTCCACAAACGATTCTGGTTCCATAAGTGGGTCTGCTACTTTAACAGGCGTTTCAGAAAATATGTATGCAAAGGGCTGTACCCATGGATGCGCCATGATTTCCTGTATCTTTGCTCTCCTCTTTGGGTCTGGCACGAGCATTCGTTTCAGCAGTGATCGTGCTGTTGATCCAACATATTCAGGGAAGTCTAGCTCGGTTTCTAATATATACTTGTATAGAAGATTGATGTTATCGCCATCAGGGTTTGCTGGATCATCATCGAATGGTAGATAACCACATAACATGGCATACTAGTGTTTTTTCGACATGTTAAATATCAGCACACAGATCGCGCAAGAACAAGAAAGAACTATACCAGAATGACTCCACAACTCCATATATCAGCCGATTCTCCCACATATCCCTAATGGGAAAAGTGGCGTGTCAGTGAATGACTCGAGGTTTGACAGACGGAAAAAACTTTGATCTGTGACCGTACATCACTGATAACGAGCTCTGGAGCAGCATAACATGGACTTCCACATGATGTAGTTAGTAATGCTTCTAAATTCTTCTCTGCTCTATGTGCAAATCCGAAATCTGTAATGATTATATTCCGCTGTCCATCCAACAACAAGTTTTCCAGTTTCAAGTCTCGATGCACGATGTGGGAATGGTGCAAATAGTTTACACCTATGTAGGATGAGCGAGTGAGCACGTTGCGGTTGGCATTGGAGCGAGGTGTTGGTCAAAGTCCGACTGCAAAGCTACAGGGTGGTCAAATATCAAATCAATAACATACCGCTAATCAGCTGACAAAAGAAGCGACAAGCATCCCGTTCTTTGAGATATCTATGAGCCAATATATATTCAAATACTTCGCCTCCGGAGGCGAACTCTGTGACGATTCCGATATGAGTGTCTGTTTCGATAACTTCAAATAGCTTGACAATGTAGGGATGGTTTACGGCCTTTAGGATTGCGATTTCACGTAAAAGCTTAGCTCTGCGTGTAGGATTTTCAATAGATTCCTTCTTTATGAGCTTGATTGCAGCTTCCTTGCCAGTTTCCTGGTGAAGTGCAAGCTTTACTTTACCAAATTCTCCCTCGCCGAGCGTCCTGAGTAGAGACCATGGGCCAATGGAGTGGCGAGAGTTCTTGCCGTTGGTGCCAGCTGTGCTTGTTGAGCTGGCAGAGCGATTACTGTCTACACTAGCTCGACTGGCAGCAGCCGCTGCCGTTGCGGTGGTCATTGGCGCAACTGTGCGATAGATTAATGGATAATATGAGTATTGCGACCAGGACTATGTCGTTCTGGCCCTCTCTGCCAGTGTGGGCTGAATGCTCTACAAATGACCCACCAACCTTTTGCTGTGTTTGGAGCAGAATGGTCGAAGGGGCGAGAGAATGAAGGAAAGAAACTTCGGAGGACCCCCAGAATGTCGGGATGATCATGTACTCGTGTATCAACAACCTTAAAGCTCAAGATTCCCCTCAGATCTAACGCGATGGTCAAAAACCGCAAATCTATGCAAGAAGTCGCAGCCAGCCGGTTTAAGCTTTGGTGTTGCGCTGGCTTCTCGTATACGCGCCCGATCGCTCATTCCAATACGATACGACTAGATCTGATAAAAGCTTTGCATTATCCCAATGATCTCTCCTTGCTCGCAATGGCTAATCAGCGGCAATTGAGGCTCAAAAATTGCAAATGTAAACCTACACTGAAGCATTGCATCATCGTGCGTACACCGTTGGATCTATACATTGGAGTATCTGTGATATAATGCAGCAGGCAATCCACCACCCTCTACCCTAGTTACTCTCTCTTGTCTCTTGTCTCTCCCTCTTCTTAAAACACCACCCAAATACTTGCAACTTGCAACTAATGGCCATACTGGGAGTAGGAACCGACATTCTCTACATGCCACGAATGATCTCCCTGCTACGAAGACACGCGCCATACCGTCTTGCATCTCACATCCTGTCCAAATCAGAGAGGGAAAGCTTCATCACCTTATTCCCAACATTTGACAATCAACGACTATTATCCCCCAATTGGACGTGGGTCTCTACTGAAAACACCATCAAATTAGACAAAGACGAGAGCAATGTTGTCAGGTGGCTCAGTTTAAGGTACGCAATCGTTGAATGTTTTGCTATTCGCGTTGAAGGGTAAAAAATGAATGCAAAAGCTCTTTCTGATGCAGCACTTTCATGACCCAGATGGGTAGCTAAAGAAGCCATATTCAAAGCTGTGTATCCTCACAAGAGGCTCGCATGGGATGAGGTCACCATCACAAAGATCATGGGTAACAAAGATGAAACCAAGACCGAACATTCTTGTTGAAATCTCTTTATTTCCAAATAGGAAAACCTCAAGTCGAGTTTTCAGCATCTGTAGTGTCGGAACTTGCAATCAAGAATACACACTTGTCTATATCTCATGATGGAGACTATATAATAGGGGTTGTCACAGTTGAACAGTAACTTATTGAAAGGAATCACTTCTTGTATAGATATTCACTGTGCTATATAATGACACTTTGGTGTGTTATACTATATATACATCCTTCTGCTTTGCAACGCTTGTGCCTAGAACGCTATACCTACCTCTCTCAAACTTCCTTATGTCATGCCAAAACCCCTTCTCAACCATCCTTTGCGATGCTTTCAACAGCCACCGATAGACGGTTTGTGGCAAAAGGTACGAATTCACTCGTGGTGCTGTCCAATGTTTGACTCTAGCTCCTGAAAGCAGTACAGAGAGCCATGGTATGAAAGACAAGCAGAAATTCAATGACGAGCACCAGCGCCATGCTTACTTGTAACTGCTGTTCAATACCAATCTATGTATCTCTATCATCCTACATATTGCTTCCCTTGTTATAGAATCTACTAGGGCTTCATCCTCTGCGGCAAACCCAACTCTCATCAATTCTTAGTTTGCCACTGGTAGCAGCAGTTATACGTTCACGTAACTGTTCTCCTTGTCCATCAATGTCCTTTGGCAGCCCATTAGCAATTCTAGTCTGAAACAACAAATGTACACCCACCCATTCCGTCAAGTGCCAACTCTGGAGATGTTGGCGGTCTCAGTGAAAACGCCGCCATCAACGCATTGCCCCAAATCCTCAACGACTCTACAACGGATAGCGAACCTAGCATTTGAATCGATGAATATACCCTGTAGACTTGGCATGACGTTAAAAGAGCTCCGTAATCCAATTGCCTTTGAAGTTGTTCGACGTCGAGACTAAAGAAGGTGACGCTGCCTAGTGGAGTTGATCTCATGAGTAGCCCGTCAGAAATGGTGGCATTATCGGATATACAGAGCGCTTTCAGCATTGGGAAATCATGATATAAAAATATCGGGGATTCGAGGACTGGCTCCATCATGCTCCTCTTAAGCTCTTGAAGGTAGCACTAGACGTTGCCAGCACCCGTTCTAGATCCATTAGCAGTTGAAATCAGCAAACAACATTTGAATTCAAAGGAATCATGGAGTCTCACCTGCCGCGACCATCCGTGACACAAATCTGAGATTTAAACCAGGCGACAGTTGCCCAAAGATTGGAAGAATCCAGAAGGCAAATCCACACGTCAAATACTACACTATTTGTATTAGTGAATGTGCCGTGTTCGGTACACGAGATAGCGGCTTTCATGTTGGGAGATGTATAGCGTCCGTAAGGAGTCTTTGCTGCCTTTTACTAATGCTGCCCATCCGACGCTATCAAATCCATCTTTGAAGCTTCTAAACTCGACAAGACACCATATACTCAAAGCTTGGTTTATTTCTGATGGAGGGGAACGATACAGTTGGATCTTCTGTACGTTCGGGTGATTGGTGGCAAATCGCTCCAATCTTCAGGCGATGTTGACCCTGCAATTCCTACATCTTTCTTACGTAACGTCAATGCCTCCAGAGTTGGCGATACTGAAGTCCAATAGTGCGAGCTGGTCATTTTTTATGTCGAGAGCCTGTAAAGTTGTACACTAAGACATGAGATTTCGTCCCAGCATATGACAGGCACCTCCCAACTGAGACGGCTTGTGCCGTGAGACTTTTCGTAATAGTCAATGGCTTTTGAGAGTACATTGGGTTATGGGCAGACGCGTCAAGCATCCAGATGAAGGAATCGACAAAGGCAAGACTATCGGTGTCGACTTTATGATACGATACATCTTTCTAATTGCTGCCATTTTCCATTGTTTGGACACGAGAGCTGCTGAGTAGAAAGCTTCCGATTGTTCGTGTACTCGATGATGCCATCCAGAACGGGTACTGGCAGACGGAGGTCCATTAACAAAGAGTCGTGGTGTTTTGTCTCCAACAAAAAAATTGATGTTCGTAAAGTTTTTGCTTTGACGATGCGTACAGGGTTGAAAACCGAAATACATCCCTTCAGATATACACGAGCTCACAAGCAGCTCTCTAAATCATTAAAGTCACGATTCATTCTTGGAAGCTCGCCTGTACTAAAGTGTCCAAGTGATCAAAATCGAAGGTGCCAAGCTCGAAAACTCCAACCCCACGAGAAATTTATATGGGTTGGAACTACAATATCGACAGTAATCTGATTTGCCGCGTAATAGTCGTTTGAGACTGAACTTTTGAAGTTATAACCGTTACAGTGTTGAACGATACCAGGAACACTACATAATGGCTTCAACTCGCTTTGAACGTAATGAGAATGCGAGATCAGTCCAAGTTGCTCTAGCTCTACAGTGGGTTTGTGACGTAGCAACGATACAC
Source organism: Synchytrium microbalum (assembly GCF_006535985.1). Lineage (NCBI taxonomy): Eukaryota > Fungi > Chytridiomycota > Chytridiomycetes > Synchytriales > Synchytriaceae > Synchytrium > Synchytrium microbalum. The sequence continues at coordinate 56,626 of NW_022158394.1, read as the reverse complement.
ATCTGCGTTTTATAATCACCAACCATCGTCATCGTTCGATAGACAGGAGATTATAATAGCAGTGAGATCTATACAATAAGTGGTTTGTTCATGCAGAGGCTATATCCTTTGAGCAACCCAGATGGCCACTCGACACGTCTGTTTGATGACTGCTGTAAGTGGGGTATACAATGGAGCCTACATGGAGAATATAAGGGTTTAAGCTGTTGCGCTGTCAACGTATGATTGGGAATGCGCAAGCTCGTACTTGATGAGCATCGTAATTGACGGCAGTATCCAAATGCTCAAGTTCATCATCTCTGAAATCTTTGATGACTTGCTGCAACTTGGCAACATCTTCATTGCCTTCCATCTTTAGCAGTTCTCTCAATTGACTAGTATAGTTTGGGTGTTAGCTATACGGCTTCCACAGCAACGGGCTTCCACCACACAACGTCAAACTATTCTCAACTCGTTGTAGTGTTCACCAATAACCGTTTCGACAGCTTCAGTACAAGCCATAGCAGCTTCTTTACCCAGTAGTGCAGAACCAACACCCATAGCAAAACCAGCCGTTTCCCAAAGAGGTCTTAGTGCAGATGGACGTACTCGATTGTTTGCGAGAATTGTATCGAAGGATTTCAGATGCAATTCTTCTTGTTCGTGCATTCTCTACGACGATAATATAAAAGTTAGCTTCATGATACTGATTGTAATAACGTGTTTGATCGATCATCCAAATGTTCAAATGATTACCTTGACTGTTCTTCCAGCATCAGAAGTGGATCCCAGTACAGCTAACTGACCTCTGTATATGAAATCAGCTCCTATTTCACCCGCATGGTCTACTCTCAACATTGCTATGAGCTTTGAACGTTGCTCTGGTGTTAGTTTGTTGCTTGTCGATGAAGATGAAGAAGACAATGGAGGCACATTTTGACCCGTGCTAGAGTATGCACGTATAACTTGTCTCGCTATTAGTGGAGCTCGTTTCATTATTGATGTTGGATGGTGAAATCAATGTAACAACTCATGTCACAGTTTCGGCCGAGAATCACTTTGAAGGCCATCACAATGTTATATTCGTAACGCGTTTCTCGCAATGATTAAGGCTTTCAGAAGAATATTCAGCAGGTGGAAGTTGGCACTACAAGACCCGATTCTAAATACACAACATTTCTCAAATCCGAACTTCACTGCCCCCATTCAATCAGAGGCTTTTGGTGCAGGAACTCAAAAGCACGAAAATCATTTCCATTCGTTGAACCATCATCTTCAACTGAAAACACTTGCTCTATCGCAAAATGAGATCACAAATCTCTTGGTTGGCCTTAGTAAGTTGTGGAGCCAAGAGGAAGCATTGCTTTGCTATTGGATTTCTCTGCCTCGTGCATATTTTCTGCATGCATATCAATCTCTAAATGGTTTCTCTATCTTATGCAAGTTCTCTGTGCTGTTGGTCGTTCCAGCAGCGCTGGCCTGTACCGGTCCAGGAGCAGATACGTGTCCGTTCCATCTCATTGATGGCTGGTAAGCTTTATGCTTCATGGAGAAGCTTGATCCTTGTCCTTTATCCGAAGCAGAATCCGTCCTTCTGGCATATTCGAGTTCCACTGCCGCACAACTTCTTAACACAATATGAATGTAGTGTGGCCAACTATACTATCCAGCAAGGAGATACCCTTACCATGGTTGCTCAGAGATATGGCTGGGCTAATGCGTCAGATCTTAGTGAGTCAGACAGTGTTCCAACCTCCACTCATCTTGGAATAAAGTCTGACCTTCTTCTCTCCACATCCTTTCAGTAACTCTGAACCCTGGATTAATATTGTCACAATTCATCTACGTAAGTATCTTAAGGACTCTGAAATCCTTTCGACCCGTCTTTCAATGACTTTCTTTTGGTTGAAATCCACGTTACAACACAAAACTAATGAAACTCTTACACTAGCCTGGAAACTCAGTCTGTGTGTGTGGACCTGGTGCTCTCGCATCCCCTCGTCCTGCACCAACTTGCTCCAAGCTATACCAAGTCAAGTACAATGATACTTGCTTTGATATCGGTAAGACCCAGATGAAAATTCGCTGATGATTGAACACTAACCAACTATCCATGGTGTCACACAGCCATTCATTTTGATTACCAGGGACCCAACCCAGCGACCAAGTTGATAAACCTCAACAAGGCCCTTGGAACTCCAATAGATTGCAATAATTTGCAAGTCGGTCAATCCATCTGTGTGGACTGCTTCCTCAATAGCACCAAATCTACTCCATCTAGTCTACCTAATTGCGTGGGAGGTGGCTGTGGTAGTTATGGTGAGTTCAATACAACGAGATTGCTGTTTGAGAACCGGCGTCTGATGATATCTTTTCGATTCGTTTATAGGCCCTGGTAACGGACCACAAGCTACTGGCGGGGTAGTCGGTGGTGGCCTGGCATCTCCGAATGTGTCTCCCTATCCAGTTGTTGGTGGTGGTGGCCCTCCTAGCCCGAACGCTGCTGGTGGCGGCGCCCCAGCTACTGGACTGCCCCTACTGCCCAGTCCGTCTTCTGGCGGTGATAGTGGTGGTAATTTACCACCTGTAGGACTGTTTTCTCCATTGCCTAGCTCGTCTCCAGTTGGAACAATCGTATCCGGTCCATTGCCAACACCACAGCAGCAAACAGCCAAACAGGTACTCTTCCAAACTCAGGTACCTCAGGTGCCCGTGCCTGTCTCTCAATCTACTGGTGCTCTGCCTCAAGTGCGAGCAAACTCTGCTACTCGAGCTGGTCTCAGTGCTGTATCGATCATCTGTCTTGGTGTGATGATCGTTGTTGCTCTGTAAAATGTATATAAGAGTGATGTTGTTTTTGTCTGGGTTAGGCTCCTCTCGTTTTCTTACAAGCCAAGATTATAAATCGACACAAGAATATAAACGATTCTCATACAATGAACTGTGTGGTGTTTTCTTTGGACAGGCGGTTGAAGTGGACAGAATTGGACGAGAATGGGATTTATTTTAAGAATGCGGAAAGTGGTGAATAATGGTCGTAGCTGCATTGTGAATTGACAGATTTCGTAGTTGAATCGTGGAGGTCTTCGGTATTCCCTATACGTCAAGTTAGAACTCATCCTCGTTACCCTGTATGCTCTACGTTCTCTTGTGATCACCTTTATCTGGTCAAGATGTGCCAAAGATCTACAAACGAGAATTTGGTTTGCATGATGTGCAACGCAACTTTCTTCATAACATCATCACAAGCTACACCCTGTCTTTGAACTCGTAAAGTTAAGCCTACCAAGCTCCTCAAGCTCTCAGCAGGGCTCTTCGTCGGCATCTTAGTGATCAAGATCGAATCGGGAGCTACAAGAAATCGACTCTGTGAATGGCTCCAAAGATTAACTTCTGGTTTGTCTACATTGCTATTATCGCTCTGGCCATCAGCAGTGCTCGAGGATGTGATGATACCACCAACGATTGTCCTTACAAACCTATCACAAATTGCGTATGTTATTTAATGTTGTGCGGAAATTGTTGTCTATGATTCGAGCAAGACATAGTATTGACTCTCTCTCTGTCTCGATAATAAACAGGGCAAGATGTATACTGTTCAGCCCGGTAACACCTTAGATTACATTTCTCAGAACTTTTATTTGAAAAACGCTTCTGATCTGGGTACTTACACACAAACGTTTGGGTCATTATCGCAACAAGCATCAGTCTGACTTGAATCATTTTTTGAATAGTTCCTCTCAACCCTGGTTTAAAAATCGACCAGACTATCTATCCTAACAACACGCTCTGTGTCTGTGGTGCAAGTGGTTGTCCAAATCCATTGGCCAACTGCACAAACATCTACAAGGTATGAAGGCTCTTCTCTTGGCTCGTGAAAGAAATCCTGTGAAACCGGAACTTAGTTCTTCCTCTTAGGCGCAACCTGGTGATGACTGCTTTAAGATTGCAGTGAAGTTTGATGAGCAAGGGGTAACTTACCAAAATTCCAATCGTTTTGTTACACCAACGGGTCCTGAACTAAAATCAAACACTTTTCCAATAGCCAAACCCTGCGGACAAGTTGGTCTCTTTCAACCAACAAGTCTATAACAATTTTATCGACTGTACCAACCTGCAAGTTGGTAAAAAGATCTGTACTGATTGCTTTGCCGGATCAGGAGGTTCTGGAACTGCAGCCCGTGCATCCCCTGCTGCTTCTGCATCTCCTGCTGGACAATGCATGGTGTTCAAATAAATCCATAATTATGAGTTTTTCTTTCGAGTCTGAGGGTGGTGTCGAGCACCAAACCTCCAAATACAACTTTCTGATGACCATTTTAAAACATTTTATGTTTTGGAACTCTTGAATTTGAGTAGTGTCGAGTGTCAGGCGATCAATACACACAGAGACACATTTTACAAACCGGAACGGAAGAGTGCAGTCAAGAACCCACAGAGGAATCCACCCTTTTGGGTTGGAAAAGGCTCTGATTAAGCCCCTAGGGTGTTCTGTTACCTAACAAACTTTCCTTTTTCTACATCACGGCCTTGTTCTTCTCCACCTGATCAAAAAATTCGCAGAGTTCGTAGAGATACTCAGCAAACGAACGTGTCAGTTCAAGTTCTGTCGATCATTGTCGCCATCTGCAGGGGTAAGCATCGCAATCTCAGAAATTTGGTCAACCTTGGACGACCTTGGAAGTTGCAAAAATGCACTGTCACGTTTTCTGTTAAAAGGGCTGCAGACCCAGTTGACCAAGAGCGTAATAGAGCAAAGATTAGACAGCTAATTGCAATAGTACTCACTACATAGCCGCTAAAAACTAAACTGCCGTTTCGGTTTTGGGAAATTGGGACGAGCAAAGAAAAAACGGTATGTCCTATCTATCGAATAGAACCTGTTGTAATCGAATAATGAGCTGATCTATAATCCACATCTAGCTATGCCTCATCGACACTTGAACAACAATTACTTTCCATATGACATTGCTCCGACTTTTGAAGATTTAGAATTTGTCGGCAGTCTGAATACCGATGATCCGCTAGCAGACTTGAATGAGGATGACCTCGATCGATTCTTGGCTTCTCTCCATACACAGCATACCCCACTTCAGCACGCATCTCATCCCGACCCACTAGTACATGAGACCACCAGTAGAACAAGCATTCGAACGTCTCCGGCTTCGTATTATGGATCGTCAACTTCAGATTCGGCTAGCCCGATGCATGACGATTCGGCAAATGCTGGTCTTGGTCTCACGGTCTTGCGACGGAGTGAGTTGTAGAAGGCCGAGAAAAAGTTTGCGTGGTGGTGATATACACCCCCAGGTTCTCGAAAACGGATTCGCTTACAATTTTGCTCTGATTAGATTGGGAATCGCCATTTCCATCTCCGCCAGCGACAGAAGTGAAGGATGACACTCTGCTCGGCTTGCATCACGACGCGCTTTTGCCCCTAACAACTAGCATCCATACTATACCCAGAACCGGATCCATTAATATACCATCATCTTCGGGTCCAATCAGCACCACTGTGTCTCTCCCTCCCATGATTCTATCTGAAACCATCCTGCCATATAGTCACATAGCTCCAGCCCCACCAGCATTCCATTACCCGGATTTTGAGTTATTTGAGTCTAGTCTAGACTCGCCTGCTCCATCATCGCATTATATGCGTCGAAGGAGCTCAGTAGGTCTGGTTCTTCCCAAGGTTGAACCTAAAGAAAGTCGTCCTCGACAGCAGCAACAGCAGGCTCAACACGATATGAGTGAAGGCAGTAACAATAACGATAGCAACAACAGAACAAGGAGTAAAAGGAAGGCATCAGACCAACTAGATCCCAAACGTGCTCCACCTCCAGCACCAATACCGTCAAACGCAGCGATACCTCAACATCAACAGCAACAAATACCATCACGTAAACAGTCAACATCATCAGCACCAATTCAACACGCTCCACCACCTAGACCAGCAGATGGAATGATGATGACAGACTATCACGTAAACATGCCAAAATCATCTCAAGTCCATCTGACTATAATGCCTGAGGCAGAGACGCCATCACAAGCACCACGAGGTGGTGTTGTTATCAATGCCCGACCAGCTAATTTCCCACCTGTGCCTGTGGGCAGGACCACAAGGAATAATTCAAGTAAAGTGATTGATGATTCGGACGATGAGTCTGTTGGTGTGAATAGTAATCCGCTGACGCAGAAGAGGCTCAAGAATACTGAAGCTGGTGAGCTTTTTTGATCATGTCTTTAAAGTTTTTGAAGTGTTGTTTCATATGAAGGTGTTTTGGCAAGCCTCTGACAAAGCCTGTACTGCCTTTTTTCAGCTCGAAGGTCACGACAACGTAAACTCGCCAAGATGGATACCCTTGAATCAAGAGTCAATGAACTAGAAACCGATAACTCGAGATTGATTACCCGTGTCGCTGTCTTAGAGAATGAAAAAACGGTCTTGTCTCGTACCCAGCGAGATATGGCTGAACGTATAAAACAGCTGGAACACCAGTTAGAGCAAGCTGCTCATCGTGGTGCTGTTGGGTATTCCCAATACTAGGGAACAAGAACCTGTTAGGAGAAGACAGATTGTTTGTCATTAGAAGGGTGTAAGATAGATGACATGTTGGGTGTAAAGATCGAAAAGGAAGGGTGTAAAAGCATTTTTGAAGGACTCTCTTGTGGTGTAGTTATATATTAGTATCCATTGATATGTTTGGGGATTGTTTCTCCTTGAGGTTTAATATAGTCATTTTTCTCTCTTTGTTGGGGTTTGGAATGTAGTCTTGGGAATTTTACTCTCCCTTACCATTTTGCGACCTGCTACGTTATCACTTTACTGTAGCCTGCTATCTCATATCAAGATAGAAGTGCCATCGCATTGAAAACACAAACACGATTTATCAGACGATGCAGGTTTTACATATCGAAATATACAAGTTGGTACTAGCTTTTCTGCAACACTCCCAATCCACAATCCTCGAATCATATAACATGATATAAGAAAAGCAACAAGAAACATACCCTAGCCTCAACATTTTTTAATTAGCAACAATGGGGAGAGAACAGACCAGAGAGGAGAATCAGTAGTTGCCATAAGCGGATCCTCGTTGTTGGTAGCCTATTTTAGAGTGACACGGTAGAGATAAGATGCAGAGCGTTTGTTGAGGCAAGAACGCCAGTCGATTACCTCCTCCACCACCGCCATAGTTTCCTCCTCCACCACTGCCGTATCCTAATGCAAGGGATTGATTAGTGTTTGGTGTAAATGCAAATCATAAAGGCATTCGATTGCAAAGAAAGCAGCGACCAAGCCGCAAGAATGCATTACCTCCACCTCCACCACCGTATCCTAATGCAATTGAGAATCATTTGTGTTAGGTGCACATGCAAATCATGAAGGCATTCGACTGAGAAAGACATCAACAGAGCAGAACGAATGCATTACCTCCACCTCCACTACCACCACTGTATCCACCACCTCCACCTCCACGAGGAGCTAGTCGAGAACAAAGGAGTGATTTAGCTCAAAGGTGAATTAATCATGACGGTTGATGTTGATGATTAATAATGTCATACTAGATTCAGCGAGGTTGACACGAATGTTTCTAGACGATCATAGTATATGAATGGTATTAAAGAAACGTATAGCGATTGATACCGAAAATATGAGTTTGACATGTCATCACTCATGTCAAAAAAACGGCTTTTCATGCATGGCACATACCGTCCATCGAGATCCGTTTCATTCAATGCGCTTTCAGTAGAATGATGAGTACTTTGCTGTAATGAACCTGAAAGGTAATCAACACACCTGATGGCAGCATTTGCTTCGTCAGGAGTCGACATGGTCACAAATCCAAATCCACGACTGCGACCAGATTCACGATCCTTGAGTACAAAGCTGTCTGTGACGTTTCCGTACGGTTCGAATGCAGATCGGAGATGATCAGCTAAAGACCCAAAAAAAGGAGCAAAATCACAGTTGAATGTGAAACGTCAAGTGGTTGGGAGTAATCATTTCCAAAAAAGTGCTTTGGTTTTACATTCAGTACTCCAGGAGAGATTCCCCACGAAACTGGTTTGATGAATGGGAAAATAGGATTGTCAGTGAGGTAGTTCTCGCAAAATGGAGCAAGATGTCAAAACAGAAAAACATAACTTTGAAAGACAAAAGACACTTGAAATACATTAAATAACATGAATTGATGAATAGTGATCATCATTCGACACTTTGGAATGACTTGTCATAGTAGCGTACGGTGTCCATGCGCCATTCTTCAAATAGACACGTGAAACAGACAGATATGCATACCATTTCGTTCCAGGAGCTGATTCTTGTCGACTCATGATCGTGCAAATCCAGTATCAAAGTCTTCAGTAAATGTCCTTGGTCTCCAATGAGGGCCTTGTTTGATGCTTTCGAGTTTGGAGTGTTTTTTGGGAATTTTGACGCGTTGACATTTGAAATTTGAGCTCGCAAAACACTTTGATGACTATCAAGGTGTCGCATCGTTTTCTTGAAAGCACGTGAATCGAAGCTTCGTGGTCTCTTTGGTTGGGATAATACTCCCATCCGTTAGGTTGTCTACAAACTACAAACAAAGGAGTATACACTGAAGGACAACGAACAGGACTAAATGGATAAGATATAGATCATCATAACCGTAGGATAGGATGTATGGAAGCGGAGGTAGCGATGGACACTCAGCGGTCCTCTCTCTCCCTTGCTAAAGTAGGTGACCTATGTTCCAAATCCAAAATGGTGAGCTTGCCTGTATTCGACGACTATGAGGCCGCCTTTGGTAAGCTGAGGAAACGTCCATGATTATGCGTTATCTATATAGTCGTCTGGATGCCTGGCACTTGGTCCTACAGGCCCTCGCTACCAATCCGTATTGAATTTGTTGGATTTCTGTGACGAGTTGACGATACCGTTTTCGACAATTTTGTTGTGATGTCGGAAGCAGAAAAAGAGTTAAAGTACGTGATTTTGAGGTATGTCACGCATTCCGTTATGCTGGTAGTGCTGCTTCTAAGCAACACATGGAGATGGTGCCAAAACGTTTATGGGACAGGGTTTCGCGTTTGTCCATCAAGAAGGATGCAATAGTTGACTTAATAAGCGTTGAAGCTCACGAAATCTCAACATGCGATGTTAGAGTATCAGACTTAACTAGTTGTCATTCTCACATCAACGTGTCAACTTCAAAAAAAAAAAACTCAATCGCAGCTTAGTAGCTAGTAAGAGCAAACCATGTTCCGAGCAGCTCGTACTCTATCATGCCTCCGGATGTCCAGCTCTCAATATGCTCTCGCCCGAGTCTCTGTATCTCGAATGGCTCCAATGCCTTCTTTACTCGCTCCAACGTCTTCAATGGTTCGATTCAGTCATGGGTTAGGTACATGTCAACATAGATCTACATTTATTTTGCATCAAATTACAGGCTTATGATATGCCGAGCTAGTTTTGTTATGTGATGGCTGCTAGATCGTCCAAACATCATATCTCACTTTTTTCTGCCACGCTAGTGGACAAGGATTTATCTCACAAGCTCAAGGAGGAGTTACAGTATGAGAAGGAGAATGAAGAAAAGGCTTTACCTCCATTCTTGAAATCGTTTCAGGATTTGGGGACGTTCAAGGTATAGGGTTGCTTGCAACACACGCAAAAAAAACGAAAAGCTCTAAAGAAAGAATATCTTGTAGATTGAAGACAAGCCAGGAAACAAGGAAGTCGCTCTTACACGTGCATTTGGCAATGAAAAGTATGTTTGTTGCCTAGAAAGTCCATGAAAGAAAGTCGAACGCTTCCTTTGCTGAACTTTTGCTAGAATTTCCGTCATCTTCAGCACCGACGCACTCGCCCAAGAAGACGAAGAAATGATGGAAGACTCCATTGAAGGCCAAGTACGTTCTCTCATACCTGCATCATGGCTTCACGCAACAAGAAACTTACAACCCTCGCACGCCTCATTAGAAAGAAGAAGCAGAAACAGAAGGCATGTCCCTCTCCATTCCCGTCACAATCATAATCGACAAGAAAGCCGGCTCGACAGACAGCGGCGCCATAGAAGTCAGCGCAACCGTCCAAGACGATGTGTTTTTCATCGACTCGGTGTCATACCGCCGCTCAAGCTCTGTAGCCCATGACGAATCTGCTGAAGGTGATTGGCAGCGACGTGGAGGCTATGGTGGGCCTGTTTTTGCTGACTTGGATGAGGTAATTGGTCAGTGTTTGAGAAACATATGTTTGCACCTTTTAATCCTTTTTTTTTGATGTAGGACTTGCAAGATCTCTTCCACAAGTATCTTGAAGAACGTGGATTTGATCCAACATTGGCGGACTTTATACCAAACTATTTGGAGTACAAGGAACAAAAGGAGTATGTGGCTTGGTTGTCGAATATTGGAGAGTTTGTTGCCAAGTAGAGAGCGTTTAAAGGAGAGGGAGAGTGTGTTGATTTGTAAAACATAGCATTTTGTGTGAGAGAGCATCCATTAAAAAACATTTCTTAGATGAGCATTAAATTATATTTGTATGTTGCTTTCCATAGTTGCGTCTCGTGTCCAAGCCGAACAGCTAGTAACATCAATAGCGAAATGGATGGATCTAGAGCATGGTGCTTGACCAGGGATGCTTGACCAGATCCATCAATGAACAACAGGGAGCACCTCTGGTACATACAATCTGCGCCTTGAGTTGGATTCCAATCCTGGCATGAGAGTTCGCAAACTTGAAACCCGCCACAGCCCCATCTAACATACCAAACGAATCTTCCTTCATTCGACAAAATGAATGTGTATTCAAAGGCTCAAATCTTAGCCTGTTTTCGTTGTTTATACAAGTCAATGCCGAATTCTGGCGTTATCCTAATTATAGCACCTGCCAACGACTCGTCCTTGATCGCCTGATCGAAAAACACCGACTACGTCAGTCCAACATCGCAACCACGTCCTAATACATACGTACCTTTTCGAACGCATCAACAACAAGCGAGATGGGAACGATTCTGTCCTGTACGAATTTAGGGATCTGGCCGTTAGAGTCCTTGCGTGGGTTTGATGAGAGGAGGGGCGTTGGTGAGAAGCTTGGGCAGCTAATGAGCGAAAAACGATAGACGTGTAAGTCCCAATTCCAAGGTAGTTGTGGGGTAAGCAATGGGGCACGTACACTGCATTGACTCTGATGCCCTGAGTCTTTAAGCCTTCAAGAGATCGGACCTATGAGAGTGTTTTGGTCCGTTGCTGAAGTTCACACACAGTATGGCTGAATGGATGAGAAGCTTACCAGCATCACAACACCAGCTTTAGCAGCACAATCTTCAAACCAAAAAATTTGAGAAGAATAAGAGCACAATCTTCAGACGTTAGAAGTCGAAACGCTTTCACATCCCAAAAACAACTTACAAACAGGACTACCAGCCTGTGGGTATAGCCCTGCCAGACTCGCCGTCGGCACAATAACACCGCCCATCCCACTCTTCTTCCACTCTGACAGCGCAAGTCTCGTGGCCAAAACAACCCCAGTCAAATCAATATCAACGACCTTAATCCACTTGTCGTCATCGTCGTCCTCCATAGGCATGGCTTCCGTGATTCCGGCGTTGGGGACCACAATGTTGATGCTGCCGTATAGGGATTTGGCTGTTGCAAAGACGTGCTTCATGTCTTTGGGGGATGCCACGTCTGCACGGATGAATTTGGCACATCCTTGGCGACTAGTGGGTAAGGTAGTGAGTTCTGGTGAATTCTGTGATGGATTCAGAGGTGTTTTACATAGCGTTGAGTTCCTTTTCGACGGTTTGACCAGCGTGTTCTTGGATGTCCACCAGGATGATTCCCCTTGCTTGTTGTTTGGCCATGCGAGTTACGAGTTCACGGCCGAATCCAGATGCGGCTATAAATGAGAAAGATGGAAGATGAGGAATGAGTTGTTATGTTGCTAAAGTTCTCGTCGTTTGGAGTACGAAACACAAGGCCCACGATCATCACTGAAGGTGCAAAGTTCGAATGAGACGAGGCTGCTTACCTCCAGTCACTATAGCTACTTGTCCAGAATAGTCGATTGCCATCTTTGGTGGTTCCTGTCGTTGGATTCGGGTCGTATTGTGGGTTTGGAGTTTTGGACTTTTTGGGGTACGCAAGTTGTGAAAAGCAGTGTAAGACAACTTGCTCTCAGGGTCATTGAAATAGGAAATGCTATAAGATTCACGTAGAAATTTGGCTTTCGATACTAATTTTGTTGAAGTGCCGTGTAACTGACGTGTTTGGTAACACCTCCCAAAACTGTCAATTTCGAAATTAAAAATTATATTATATTACTCTGTTCCACAATTTTTACAATTCTCGAATCTTCTTACTACTCTGCCCGTCAGCACCCGCATCCCGTCCCTCCTTGACAAGCTTTTGCTTCTCAGCATTAATCTTTTGTCTCTCCCCAAACTTGGAATCCGTCAACTGCATCATAGCCACACGACGCGCTAGCGATACCTCGTTAAGCGAATCTAGCACATCGTCTTCAGCAATCGTCAGTTCGACTAATTTCTTGTCTACAGTGCAAAAAAAGTCAGGATCGCCCGAGCAATGAGAAGCACGAAGCAACTTACTCATCCGCTGCTCAATATTCAGCAACACTGATATATCATGCTCCGTCACAAAGGATATCGAGATACCACCACGTCCCGCACGAGCAGTACGACCTACTCGGTGCACATAGTCTGTCGCGTCTGCTGGAAGCTCATAGTTTATGACTACTTGTACAGCTGGGATGTCCAAACCCCTGAACAAAACAAATATGAGTATAATCAATGCAAAAAAAGGATAGTAGGAAAATGATAGATACCTGGACCCAACATCGGTAGCCAACAAGATCTGCACAATCCCACTCTTGAACTTGGCCAACGAAGCAATACGCTCTGATTGCGACATGAGGGAATGCATGGCTGTGCATTTGATGCCGAGTTCTCGGAGCATGATGCGTAGACGCTCGCAATTCCTAGCGTATTACCTTTCAGCATTTATGGATTTTTTTTTGCTTGAAACAAATTTGACATCATACCTGCACTTGCTAGTAAACAAAATCGTGCTCTTCTCCTCATACTCATTCCTCAGCAGCCTGGCCAGGTACGCATCCCGGACACTTTTCGGCACAAACAGGTACCGCTGATCCAGTTTCTCAACCGTCTCGTACCGTGCATGGCTATAGTATATAAACGGTTTGGCAGTAAGGTTGAATTGTAAATCTTTTAGATCGGATGTCATGGTAGCACTGAATAAGAGTGTTTGGCGCTTGTTGGGGATGTGTTCGAGGATTGTTGCAAGATCTTCTGCGAATGTGGCGTGCAGGAGGCGGTCGGCTTCGTCCATGACCTTGAAAGGGATTTATGAGTTTAGAACATGCAGAGGCAAAAGAAAGGACTGTGGATAACAAACAATACCGTACCAGGAACCGCAGTCTCTTCAAATTGACAGTATCAGAACTACTTCTAATATGATCCACGAGACGACCAGGCGTAGCAACAATCACATGTGGACGTTTAGATAACTCGATTGCTTGAACCATCATATCTAAAAACCACAATGGATCAGTCATCATCCAAACCATTCAACTTTTGCGTGTTTGAAATACCCATTCCACCGACCACAACAGCCTGCTTGAGATTAATTCCAGCACCTAGCACCCGAAACTGTTCTGCAATTTGAAATGCAAGCTCTCTATTTCTAAATTGTGAGCATATCTTCTAGTTTCAAGTTTTTTTTTGGCTTACCTTGTAGGAGTCAGCACAAGCGCAAACACACCAAACGGATCTTCAGCTAGTTTTTGCAAGATCGGAAGCGCAAATGCAGCTGTTTTACCACTTCCGGTTCGTGCGCATCCAATTACATCTTGTCCTAGTTGATCCCAAATGTCAAACTTTTGCAACAAAAAAACTGATTCAAGAAAGACATACCTTGCAAGATGGGCCCAATACAAGAATCCTGCACCTCAGTAGGCTGCTGAATGGATAACTGCTTGAGGGAATTCAGGAGCCATGGATTTAGGCCGAGGTTTGAAAATGTTTTTGGTTGAGATTCTTGTGGGGTTGATAGTTCGTCGTCAGTGTCTGAATCACTTGAGAAGGTGGATTGTGCCGTTTCCTTGGGTATTTCTTCGTGATCTAGCTCGCTGGCTGGTCGTTTCCTTGCCATTTTGTTAGAGCGACCGATGGAATTTGTGGTTTTTGGGATTATGTTGAAAGTGTGAGCAGTATGAAAGTTGTAGTTGTCACGTCACGACCTGATACCGGGGGCATTGAGGGAGAAAGCTATGTTTTTTTGTGCTGCACAAGCCCTTTGGATCGCTATGACACGAAGACGCGAAGCAACAACACGATGATTGTAGCAAAAGTTCCAGCCTTTCTTTTTTTGGTATTTTTCGAAATATATACAAAGATTGTTGCGTGTGCAGCAATATAATACATCTACATTTACATACTTTAGCATAAGAAAACTTGCTTCGTAGACGACACGCGAGAATTGACTAGTAAAAGAAAAAGACATTTTCAAAATTCAGATCCTCCATTCCAAACTAAGTCTTGAGGTGCAGCATAAGCAGTAGATCCTGCATCCCAAGCACTTCCACCAGTTTTTCCTCCGTCACCATCAGCAGCAGCGGCAGCATCCTTTGCTGGAGGATCTCGAAATCCACTCCAAGTTGCATTATTATCTGCAGGAGGAGGTTCCTCGAAATCTTCAAGTTTGAGTTCATCAACAGGAGATTCGGCTCCTTCTTCGCCTTCGTCATCCATGGGTACTTCTTCGGCCAAAAAGTCTGGGATTGGTTGGTTGCATGATTTGAGGATTCGGACGAGGTCTGGAGCGAGTTGGGCGTCCTTATTGTTGTAGAAGGATATTGCCGTGCCCTTGTTTCCAACTCGAGCTATGAAGGAGGTGTGGTTGATTAGCTCGTATGGCCTGGGGTGATTCTGGGTAAGAGCTGCAGCTGAAAAAACGAGGTGGATGTACAACGGGCATGAACTCACCAGTTCGTCCAATACGATGAATGTAATCATCAATGCTGTTTGGCATATCAAAGTTGATGACTCGAGTGACGTTTGGTATATCCCAACCACGAGCTGCAATATCAGTAGCAATCATCAATGGACTAGAACAAGACAGATAGATGAGCAAAAAACAACATTCTTCGACTCCAGTACATCGGAAAGTAGACCACCATTAACTCACCACTTATTCTTGCGAAAAGCAGCAATCGAGTCTTCACGTTCTTCTTGTGTGCGACCAGAGTGAATGGATGTGATTGGCACTCCTTGTTTGTAAAGCCAATCGTCCAAGGAATCAGCTCCCATCTTGGTCTATCAGAAAGGGATTTGAGCTCTTGTTCAACTTGATGATCATTCGTGTTGCGACCAAATCTTCTTTGCGAGCAAGCACGTACAGCAACAAAGATTAGAGCCAATCCATCCATTTCTTCCTCAAACAAGGACATCAAGGTTTCACGCTTCTCTCCATCTTCTGCATATTGAATCTAGGTAGGGGTGTGATGAGACTGACTGCAAAACAAGAGCGGAGCTTACTAAGTATCAATGGACTTAATTCTATTGACCAAACCCAACTAAAGTTCGTTGTAAGGGGCACTTACCATTTGCTCAATGTCAGAAGGAACCTTTCCAACCGCCCCAACAGTGACCAACAATGGATCGACCAAGAATTGTTTGGCCATCCTTCGTAAATCCACTGGGAAGGTTGCACTGCACATGCAGGTAGTCAGGTCTGCTTCAGGCATGCTAGATTCTTTGACAATGAAGCGCAAAGCTCCGTCAAGAAATTGAGACTCCATCATTCTAAAAGGCGATGAGACACCAAAAAAGCATGAGCAGAGATACCCACGACTTGCTACGAAGCCTCAAGCCATACTACTAATTAACTCACCGATCAGCCTCATCAATAACCAAGAATCTGACCTTTTGCATTGTGATAACACCACGCGAGACAAAGTCAGCAAGTCGTCCTGGAGTAGCCACCAAGACATCACAACCATATTTGCGCATGGGGTCCAACAAGGGATTTGTGCCTGCTCCACCATATGCTACAGCTGGACGAACCCAGGTGTCGTAAGCAAACTTGCGTGCTTCTTGAAAGATTTGTACTGCCAGTTCACGGGTTGGAGAAAGTATGAGAGCGAGTGGAGCTAATGTGAAAATACAGTGCAAGATATGTCAGAGTCAGTACGAGTCGAGGTCTTTCGGATCAAAGGGAGTGCAAAAAAACCTTCCAAAAACCGTGTACGGTACCTGGAATAGGGTACCTAAGCCCAAGTTGACTTATGGGGCCTGAATCCATTTTCTTTTGGCCCTTCAACAACAGCTTGTTGGTGATAGGTACCAAGTAAGCAGCGGTTTTCCCACTTCCTACAGAGAAGAACGAAGAGTTTAGTGTTTCAGAACACAAATTTGCGGTAGGGTTTTTTGGGCAGCTTACCAGTCTGAGCACAAGCCAAAAGGTCACGACGAGCATTGATGATTGGCAATGCATACTTTTGAATGGGAGTTGGTTCTTCATAATCGCAAAGTTTCAGGTTTGCAACCATTTGAGGATGTAGTTTGATTCCGGCGAACTAGCGAAAGAGCCAACAAAGAGATTCAAGCGACCGACTACTGATATGCACAGATCTTCCATGTTCATTGCGAATTTAAGCATGTACTTACAGTGTCAATCTTGTCTGGGAAATCATCACCCTTGATCCTGACATCGATGGTGGTGTACTCTTTGAAGCTATTAGAATGGCGAAAAAAGGACAAGTTAATCTTGATCTATGCATCACATCGATTCATAATGTAGCTTATACTCACTTGAAACCCGATTTGACACGAACACTGTTGAAAAGCTGAGGAAATCCAAGGAGCGATCGGTCATTGTGTTTCAAAGATATTTCAAACCCAACGAATTACCCACCTCCTTCTCAAGTGCTGCATCAGGTACACATTCCATCCATTGCCTTACATCAGCTAAGAACAAAAAAACCGATTCTTCAATAAAATGATACGACTGATCCCAAAACGTTCGTTCATTACCTGCCCATGTACGATGAGGGACATCAGCCAAGACAGGTCCATCATCGTTACCATTTTCTTTCTCTGACGCCATCGGAGCAGTGATATCACCTCCAGCAGTTGATTGAGCAAGGTTTGTATCATCTATACCCTCATCAACATCATGTTCTCGTCGTGTTGATGTCTCTGGTTCGGCTTGTGGAGTAGCAGCAGCGTTCTGTGATGTGCAAGAATGCGTTTTATAGTATCCAGTAGCTGCTTGGGCGATCGTCGTGTCGTCTACACCGTTATCCTCACGTTGAGGATCTTTGGGTGTTGATGTGTCGTCTTTGGCGTGTGGAGGAGAAGACGCAGGAGGAGACGATGTTGATGGTTGAGCTGGTTCCGTTGATGATGTTGTAATAGTTGTAGTTTCTTGATTTTTCATATTGTTTTGCCTTGTTCTAAGGTTTAAAAACAATGGTGTCTCTTGTGTCAGTGTTGGAGCTCCATAGCTGATTTGCAACTATACGAAAGTGTCAACTGACATACCAGTAGAGCGAGTTCTATTGTTGCTTGTATCAAGGCTGGTCACCAGTCACTTGTTGTGAGCGATCGAGTGTTGGAACTGCGTGGGGGGTTTTTTCGAAATTAAAGATCAAACGATAACCAAGAATTATACGCAAATGGTTTTGGCCGTGAGTAGCATATTTGTTGTACTTGCTCATTCGACACGACATTCGTGGAACCGGAATCCAGCAAAGGTGAATATTGATTGCACATGAGTACGTGCTTGTATGCGAATTTCAGATTCAAAACTTTCGCGGTTAAGCATATGTACTCCGAGGCTCTCTGATGGCAACTCTAAAATCTCAAATTGGAATATTCCACAATCCTGGCTCCCGTCTGTTCTTGAACGATGAACTGACGAGATCAACGATGGGATAGTATGCGATGTAACATCGACTGAATGGTTGCAAAAAATGCAGTAGCTACAAAATACGGCGCCGTGAGCTAAATCCATTGTTTATTTCTTCAAAGAAAAGGTTGCTCTTAATTTCGCCCACAAACGGTTTGAACCACCATCGTTGCGACGTGATTTGCAGGACGATTCACGAAACGAAGCACCTAGGTGAAGACTCCTGAGCCATAATTGTAAAGCAACCTCAAACTCTCCAAAAGCACTTCCAAATTATATAACTAGATTCGTTTTGTCACTGAAACCTAATGTTCAAGCAAAAGGATTGTCCCGTGCTATACACGGCACTATCGGCCGTGTCGTGTCTCACACCAAATTGTCGGCCATGAAGGATTTGAAGCACTTCGGGGGCGCAAGAGGCTTTAGATGATGTTGAAAGTCGACAGAAGCTCTGCTCGACAGCTCCACTGTGATGGTAGCTACACCATCCAGCGCGAGTCTCGCACAAGATATGATGCATGTAGATAGAAAATGGACTGATTCCCAGTGTTTGCTTGAGATCTTGCCAGAATTCATTCCATCTAGATCTTGCATGCACCTCCAAGGCTTCACATTAATTCATCCAGCACACCATCATGCTGCGATTTTGCTCAATCAGATTCGAAAGTAGATTCACTATTCCAGTACACACCCAATTTTGACAGACAATAACGTTGGAGAGCTTGTAACACTTGACAGAGCCAGGTTGGCGTCCGAGGAAGGTAGAGGTGTAGAAAACTTCATATTTAAATTTGTTTTAATTCAAGCAGGGAGGCCTATTAAGAGAACCAACCAGGTGAGAAACACAGCTCTGTCAATTCTTTGATTGTCGTTGTTGATGCCACAAGATCTCGACGATGCAGGCTTCTTTTACCTCAGTAGGCTGCTCGATGGGAAACTAGCTTACTTAATTTGACAGCCATCCATTTAAACCCCATCGAAAATGTCTTTGGTGAAATGCCTTTGAAAAATAATGAGTGATTAACGTTTCTTGACTAGTGTCGGAATCACTTGGAAAGACAGACAGTACGGTACCTTCACGCTCACTAGTAACTCGAATGCAGATCATCCCTTGGCAATTTGATGGAGCAAAAATGCAAATCGTGAAGTGTGAAATGTTGCAATCAGACGATGGAAAAGATGGGAGACATCAGGTAGACATTCAATTCCGTTTAGATGGCAACTGACTCGGCGTGATTCTAAATCACCTAGGAGTTAATTGATCATCTCGTCCATCCACCAAATGTACTCTAAAATGTATGAACATTTCATGTATAATTACAAGAAGCCAGAAGTGATCTGTGAAGTGAAGAATAAAGAAGACCGAATTTCTGCTACGTGATAATGGCCTGGAGGTTGCAACTCCCACTAAACTGGTGCTAATTGATCGCTAAAGTGAAGTTCACCAAAAAGACGACGGTGTGAACTGTGAACAAAATGCGGCCAATTTCATCAGAGTCTAAGATACTTTTGTCAACTGATTTCCGACCGGCAGTCGAATCTAATCAACTAAACCACGCATCTTTACTTCAAAAGCCAACTAAACCAACGCTGACTGTGCAGGGCACGCGAATTCTGCTGTGTTGCCGCTTCTAAATCTATCGAGAACGAACTAGCCTTTCACAAGGCGTTCTTCTTCTTAAATTTCACTTTTATTGGACATAGTGCCACTCCATTTATCTCTGTAAGACTGAGAATTGTTGCTTTTCCTCCATCCAAACCTCCCAAAAAACTCGCTATAGACTATCGTCCGTAGCAATCAAACCGCCAACAAAGTATACGCCTTTCTACTCTGCATAATTATTGTAATTGTAAAAATTGTAACTGTACGATTGTTTTCTTCTTCTATAGTAAATTGGACGTTCTTTTGTATCATAATAGCAAGACTCGAGTCACATTTGAACACTTTCATCAACAGCCCTCTCTACTAATGTTGATTTCAGTTTTGGGTACATATTGAGCTCCAAAACAGTGTCATACTTCGCTTGCACTTCTCTGTGCTTGCATTCGACAGTTGCAGCAGCAGCCACGTCTTCATCAATCATCTTTCCCCGTATTTCAGACTTTGAATCCTTGCAATACATCAATGAAGATAAACTAATTCACATCTTGGTATGATATTAGAGATGAAGAGAGCTCGCCACTCAAATCAGACGTCTTCTGAGCAAGGACGACAAAAAGTTCAAGATATCATCCCGACCTTTTCAACATTCCGTGATACAGCTTCCTTGGAAATTTCACAACAAAATCCAATCTATAGACATCCTTGAGCGTGATCCATTGAGTGATCGGGATACCGAGCAAAAAAGGCCTAAGGCGCAAGTGTAAATTTCTCTTTGAGATCTTGAGAAGACACACAATAGGATTTTTAGCATGTGATGTAACATAGTGACAACGAGTGTCTCAGAACTACGGATTACACCGATGTTTTGACTCAGAGGATGTGGAAGAAGCAAAATACTTGACAATGAAGATAGAAAGTCAAAGGCGTCACCTCCAGTTTCCCTCTAGAATACGAGGAAATAGTTGATCAGCATCATACCCATTTACATCCCTGGATTTGCTCACCATTTTGGAAGAATAGCCAGTGTTGGGTGGATTCTCAATCAGCATTTATGGAGACATGTATACGAAAGTAGTCGTTTGCCTTCCTAAAACATTTTGGAAGTATCAAAGAGTTACCTAGCACACTTCGTTTGGTACATCAGTACCACTGACAATGTGGTCGACTAGCTTTTCTCTATGGATGAATGTCACTTGAGGAAATGCAAAACGAGCATGCCCGCGCCTACTCATACCTTCAGTAATTTGTTCCATAAACAAGTTATACAGTGATATGCCATATAAGCTACATCCGTAATGGCCCCGACGTTTAGAGTATAATCCGTTCAGGCGGTTGGTCAGCAAAACACCACAAGAGAAGAATCAGATTGTCCTTGAGCAAATCAGTTTAGTTCCTGACTATACGGCTCTTTTGATATTCACCCCAGCAGCAGTAGATTGATTCAATGTAATAACTTGACAGCAGCACGTTCAGTGGCTCGCATATCACTTCCCCTCCTCACATTCAGCGACTTGATCTAGTCTTACTATCTTGGTGTTTCATTCGCCGACCGTTAGCTTCATTAGAGTACAAGAGAGATTGGCGCTGATCTGACAGGTAGAATTCAAAGCTCAAATAAATATTGACGCGTTGAATGCAAACAAATACATGTGATGAGGGTGTATTGTTAGATCTTGAATCTGATTCTACATGAAGTGAGGGCTATAAACAAATGAAACGAGAAAATACAACATAAACAGTCCCTCCACTACGAAGCACCAGCAAATGCGAGAAGAAAGGTCAAGACCATCCAGACTTTTTCAACATTCGGTGATACAGTTGCTTGAGAATGTCCCCTTGACAGGTAATCCATGGATGTTCGAGCGCTTGTTCCATTGAGTATCGTTCTTGTGGATCAACCTTTTGATGAAAAAGTTTGAGCAGCCAAAAAGACTTGAACGCCATCAAGCTCGGATAAGAGTCTGAAAACCTTGAGTAGACACTCAATGAGATTCTTGGCTTGTGATGTAACACGATGAACACGAGTGTTTGGGAACTAGAAAGAAGACCAGAGCTTTGCATAAGAGACGGAGGAGGGGGATATGCTATGCAGAGTGGTAGAGCTTCCAAGGCGTCACCTCAAAATTCCCCTTCCGAATGCGAGAAAAGAGCTGATCAGTACCGTGTCCATTCGTGTCTTGTCCAAAGGGTAGTTCTCCATACAGCCTAGTGGTGTAAACATTCAAGCAGTGTGGCCAAGCCAAAACAAAATTATTACCGCAACCGACGAAGGCACAAACACTCACATGGCAAACAACAGACAACCCAAGCTCCAGCAATCCTAATTCATCCTGATTCAGCGACGCTCCTTGTATGTAATTGCATGCCACAGAACATCTCACCACTTTGGAAGAATATCCAGTGTTGGGCACACCAGGCGAATTCTCAGTCAGCATTTCTGGAGACATGTACGAGAAAGTTCCACAAGTTGTTTGCATTCGTTGAAGAGGTGGTCGGAACTAGTGGAGGTTAAAGTTGTGAGTCGGAATCGTGATGGAACTTGCGATATAGCAATGAATGCGGAAAAACCTCTACAAGGTTCAAATACTGATATTGACCGACAATCGTACAACAACGAAGACGTCAATTTCTCCTCATACTTACTTTCGCAAGTCCAAAGTCTGTCAATATCATACGAGAGAATGGTTGCTTCGTTTCTAGAGGTTTGTGACGGTTAAAAAACTTTGAGATGATGGGAATCATAGTTGTCAAAATCAAGGTCAAGCGGCTTACCCAATAAAAGATTTTCAGGTTTCAGATCACGGTGCGTGATGCCTTGTTGATGTAGATAGTGTACAGCTCGAGCGATTTGGAAGAATACAAACTGGACGCGACATGTATTAGTTTCGACTTCAAATGATGCGTGATGCTTGAAAGGATCAACGAGTTACCTTGGCTTCAGCTTCTTCTAGGACACCGGTACCACTGACAATATGGTCGAATAACTCTCCTATTTAGGGAGTAGTCAAATGAGTGCGTGCAAAAGGGCGGTAGTAAATCGTGACAATACCTCCAGTGATTCGTTCCATAAAGAGATAAACATGAGATGTTGTATGAATCACATCCTTGATCGCTACAACGTTTGGATGACGAATTCTCTACAGATGAGTCATAAGAGTCAATACGCAAAAAAACAGATACTTGAATGATTGCCATCACCTTGAGCAAATCCACTTCATTCCTGACGTCCAGCATCGACATGGCAGATTTCGTATTCACTCCTTTAGTAATAGTTTGATCAAATATCTTTACAGCAACTCTTTCACCACTTCGTAAGTCGATTGCCATCTTGACATCTGCGAAGGATCCACGTCCCAATGTCTTTGTGTTTAGTATCATGTAGTGAGAGTTTGGTGGGAGGGTAAGAGGGATAGGCTGATTTGGTAGGTAGAATACAAAGACTAGTAGTGTGTAGAAAAGGCTGAGTTAGCTCGTGTGTGAGGTGGCAGTCCTTTGTTTGGTTTGAATTCAATTTACAATATGCTTCAGGCGCAATCTCAATCTCAGCAGCGTGGGTCAAAATTATTCGATGCCTTGCGATGTTCTATAAGACATAAGAGTCAATATGAGACCTAGAGCAGCAATACAAACTGCTGAGTACGTGTCCATTAACAAGAGTTCCATTCTGAGACACATCCATCAAGCATGGTGTATCTTCCACCAAAGCAATCACAAATTGACGTTTGGAAATCATTTGATTGTCACTACTTGAAGCAAGTATGTTGGTCAAGATTCAAATGTTGTTTGTTGTTCGCTTACTCGAGTACTATTTGACAGGCTTTACCACGACCAAACGCGTACTCGGCATTAATGAGATCTATTGAATTGAAACAAATCGATATTCGTATATCTTTACAACAAGAAGGAGAATCAACACCGAAACAGCTGCAATGAAAACAAGACACAGCTCAAAGCTCTGCAACAATATAAGGATACATACCGATAGATTTGGCAGGTCCATTGGTCAAGTATACCAAACGGCCCCATGGCTTGACTCCATTCATCATGCAGTTCGATCTCGTACGCACCTCCAATTCTTTGATGTTTTTTGGAAGTTGAGATCATTGACAGTCACCGATCGTACGCTACTGTTACGCGTCATCACGTATATTTGCGTCTCAGCTACTCAGTTAAGAAGATAGTATCATTCAAGGTTCATTTGGAGCCATCTCCTAGCCTCCTCCGTGACAGCAGGTCATTTTCTGACGGAATCCTGTAAAACATCAACTTACGGGTCGTATGAGGGTGGGCGACGCGTTATAGTAGTCGTCTGATGTAGTAGTGTAGTTCTGCTTTCTGCTTTGTTCTAGTTCGATAATAAAGTTAAGCAAAGTTAAGCATCAAGAGCTCTGCAACATTATTTTGGCTTGATGCATGTACGTGACTAATATAGCATGCAATAAATGCAATTTATTCTTATCATGGTTAAACGCGTCTTATCCTAAATTAGTCAAAGTGTACGAACGTGTTTCACAATCTTTCCAAACGCCTGAGTCTGTTGGCGTCACGGTATCATTGAATTCTGATACGCAAGGAAGCTAAAATTTATATCTGAATAGCTCCCATACATACAGAATAGGTTAGTGCAAGTGCATTCGTTTCGATTCTATCGAGCTTGACCAAAAAAGCTCCATCAACAAAGCTTGTTGGCATCCTTTTTGCAAATGTCATTACTATATTCACAGCATCCTATATGACATTTTGCACCTCAATCGGTTAAGATTGATATTGATTATTTCCTTTATTCTGCAGTCATGACAAAGGCCATTGACATTGCTGTTGTTGAAAAGTTGTTTGGAGAAAAGCAATCTTCCTTGGTCCATCTCAATTCTCTGAGATCCAATCTCAAGAAACGACGCGCTGATGAAGAAGGTACTAGAGTCTCATGCCCTTGAACTTGGACATTCACATCCGCCAGTGACAGGTCTCTTGTTTGTCGGCCATCTCATTGACTATGTGAATGACCTTTGTAGATCCAATCAGGCTACCAAGGAACTATGGTAAACTCATTCTGGACAGTGTCAGAGGCCTGGTTGAGGACGGAAAGGCAGAAGAGCCTCAGATGCTCCGATTCAGATTGTCTAAGGCTGGTCGTCATGTAAGTTTTCATACCCAGTCCTATCTATTCGCTTCCGTCTGACACTTCTAGCACTTTTGCTCGTCTCTCTTAGCGAATAATGGACCGACCCCAACGTGAACGAGAGGAAGCTGTGCGCAATTTGGTTGAACCAGCTCTTAGGCGTGCATCGGCTTCTTCTGAAGACGATGACGTTGCTGCAGTGGCACAACGTCCGGCCAAGAAACGACGAGTAAATGAACCATCACCAAGGATTGTAACACCTTCAACAACACCTGAATCCACCAAGGGTCCACATAATACTCGACGTAAAGCCCGTACAAGTACTAAATCGAAACCCTCATCATCCAAACTGTCTAAAAGGACTCGCACACCAGCACCGAATACGAAAAAGTCAAGAGTGACTCGACCGCCATCCCATACCCCATCTAATACACCTGTGCCACCACTACAGAGAAAACGTAAAATTCAAGCAGTATCTTCATCCGAACGTAGTGATGAAGACTCGGACCGAGATCAAGCTGACGAGGAGGAGGAATCTGAAGATGGATACAATTTCAGGACTCTGGACCAAAAAAAAACGAGGGCTGCCGGAAAGGGTAAAGCTCGAGCTCGTGATGCTGATGCAGTAGTAGTGCATCCTGGCCGTCGACCTACAGCTGCTAGTTCGTCTGTGCCAACGCCTGCGAATGGTTTGACGTCTCGGGTGAGTGAGATTATTTCACCCTCTGCGACGGCATTTTTTTTACCGAGGTGGAGGACATTTAAGACTAACGTACACTCATATATCTTCTACCACTGTAGATCAAGTCGCTGGAAGATGAGAATGATGTGCTTACCCGTCGTTTACGGTAAGATCCTGTGACGCTTAAAAAAACCATTAGAGAATTGGACGTGCAAAATGTGCTTATTATCCCGTTTACCTTTCCAGATTATATATGGCTGAAAGAGACACGGTGCAAACACGACTCGATGAAGTCGTCGAGCAACTACACGAAGCACAATTGGTTATCTATGATATGCAGCGCCAAGGTAGAAATCTCCTCACTGCTGACGAAGAAGCTGAGCGAGAAGCCGAAGTAAATGCCCTTCAGCTTCAACGGCCGGAGGTAGCAGCTGAGAACGCATTACGTCAAAGAATTCGTGAGCTTGAAGCACAGCTGGCTGCTCGAGCTGATCCACAACAACCGCTTCCTCGACGTGAACTGCATATTGTGCAACGCCGCGAACGCACAGAGACTGTTACAACGAGAGATGGACATGAACTGTCTCGAAAAGTCAAAGAGACTCAGTATGTCAAAGAGAAGAGCTCTCGTGAGATTCCAAGACCTGATGCTCAACAACAGCAACCACGACCATCGTCCTCTGCAGCACCTGGTGATGAGGAAGTCGACGCCGAAGATAATAATATAAATGGTGGTGGCGGCGCTGCTGCTGCTGCTGAATTCGATCAACAGAATAACGTAAACGCTGGTGGTGTTGCTGCCACTCCTCATGAAAGAGTAGTAGTTGAAGAAGTCGATGAAGATAGTGTAATGAGCGATGGTGTTGTCGTCCAACACAATGAAAACCACGATGTTGAAGATGACGATGTTGACATGGGTTACGAAATAAAGCTACTACAAGGACCCATCACCCACGAAGACATGCATAGTCTTGGATCTGATAATGAAGCTGCTACCGATGAAGCCGCTCCTGACGAGAATGAAGATGGTGCTGCCATCATCCAACCCGAAGTAGGAGCAGCACATTTAGAACGAGACGCTGCTGCTCGTCGTCCTCGTCGCGCTATCAATGACGAGGAAGACTCGCAGCCAGATCAACCCACTCTACAGACGCCACCACCAGGTCACCACAATCATGATGAAAGTTTTGTAGTACGATCACAAGGGCCATTTCTCAGTGTATTTGAGGAGGGACGACAAGCTGCTTCACCTGCTCGATCTGATGGTGAAGGACATGCTCGCGATGGCGCTACTCATCAGCAAGAGTTTGATTTGGAAGCTGCCATGCAGGAACGACAAGCTGCAATCCGTAATCTCGAAAATCAGCTTGATACTGCCACGAATGAGGAGATGGCTCTTGAAGTACAACTCAATGATTTACGTTACGCAAATCTAGACTTGTCTTCACGTATACAAGCTCTGGAACAAGATTTTGCTAGTAAAGTGAGTGATAATGGTAGTAGAAAAGCATCGGATCAAGAACTCCAACATCTTGAATCCCAGCATGTCGAACAAGTAGACGAATTACCTACAACTCTCCAAGAACAAACCGTCCAAATCGATGAAGTTACTCGAGATCTCAATGCATCTCGAGCCACCACGAGAGACTTGGAAGCTCAATTAGCCGAACATAAAGCCATATCAGATTATTTACGTAATCAAGTAAATGAATTCAATCAACGTGAAGAGACCATGAATACTGAAGTTGAAGCCATTCGTCAGCAGTTATCTGACATACGCAAGGAAGTCGATGCTAAACGTGCTGAATTGGGAGCTGCAACAAATGACTTGACTGAATCACGTAATGCTTGCGCTGCATTACAAAACAATTATACTGAAGCATCCACCACCATTCAACAACTACGACAACAATGTAACGGTTTGGAAACTCGCCTTGCTGAATCAATCGATCAATCGCAACGTGACTTGAACCAGTTACAAGAACGATATATTGTTTTGAGGAAGCAGTTGGATGATGCTCGTGGTGTGATTGGTGATCGTGAGAGCAGTATTGAAAGGCTGGAAGGAGAGAAGAGAGAGCTTGAGAACGGGCTTGGAAAGACTGCTGCTGATTTGGGTGTGCAAAGAGGCTTATATCGGGATTTGAAGAGGTAGTTGATGCCAAAAAACAGTGCACTGTGTGAAGTATGGATACCAATTTTTTGCTAACTTGGTCTTTGACACATGCTAGGAGATTCCACGAATTCATACAAGAGGCTGAAGAGGCTACACGCGTTCAGGAACAATGGTTGGAGCGAGAAAAACAGGTTGCTAATCAACCGATTGAATAAGTTTGTCACTATGTATCGGTTTTTTGTATATCACGGTGCAGGTAGTTCGTTAGTTAGTTAGAAGTCTGTAGCTCTGGTTCAAGCATAAGACTGTAGATACCAAAACACTATAGATACCAAATTACTGTAGCGTAACAATAACGTGTGATCCGAAGCCAGGAGAGGATTGGAAGGTTGAAGCGTTTGCGTTGACGTGCGAATGTCTTAATACCTCAAGGGTTTGACCTGACAGAGCAACACCGAATAGAAGAGAGAGAGTCTTTACTTTTTGAAGATATTTAAGAGAAGATGTGGAATCATGTCGATGTTGTTACGCTTGTGCTTCCTTGCAATCCATAGACTATCTGTCAATCCTAACATTTCTCACTCACCCTTTAGTACTAGCTCTTCTTCTAACATCAAGGAGTCAAAACAGGAAGTTGATGACATATGTGAGTTTGTGAAGATGACGCTATCCAGTATCCCTGACGGTGCAAGTTTTACATGACCACATTTTCCTGAATCTTCATGTTTGGACTTGAACGATTCTTCTCCAACCCACAATCTTTATGAACTTAGAGAATAATATTTGGGCCAGACGAGTTCCCGATCACTGCTTTCCGTATTGCAAGAACCCTTATGTTGCAATGCAGGAATCTCCAGGCGCCAGCCGTCCTTCAATTCCTTGTATGGAAGTCCAGATCCCTCATACAAACACATGGGAATGTCTGAATCAGATATTATATTAGGATTACACAATGAAACTGAGATTGGAACGCAATCACTTGACTTGCTTTTGTGTTGAAGTCTTGTCAACACCAACATCATCCGAGTAAGAGCAAGCCTTCGTGAATCTTTGGACCCAAAGTTGATCGACATGGGCTAATATCTGCCAACTTTTGCTTACCAGATCATTGGAAATATACGCGTACGATTTCAATTATGAGACCAGTCACCTCTTATTCAAGACTTCTTGCATTCCAGAGTTTACTTCTCTCGCATTGGACGATACGCAACAACTGTGGACGGATGTAAAGGAACATGAGGAGAAAGTTAATCACTTTCCTGTAAGTGTCGTGCTTCTTCTATGTGTTGGTTTTGAGATGCAGACTTACCCCAATAACCAAAACAAATCTCATACGATTTTCCTTTTTGGTTTGTAGCCTGTCTTACAGGTGGCCCCAAGACCTTGGTATTGAGTCTTTCATTTACGTTCTTGTGAAGGTGTTCGATATTGTTGGACCGAGAAGTATTGACCCGTCTAAATGGGTTTGGTAACCTTGCAGACACGAATCATTCAACAGACGATGGATCTGATACGATGACTGTTGAAACCAAGAGTGACTGGTTACACGTGTGAGTACTGTGCATGAGGTTGTTATTCTTTCCTGCAATTTCTCGGCTCGTTATGCTAATACCGTCTATTCAAATTCAACGTGAATTTTACATGGCTCTGTAAGCAGACAAGAAACGATGCTTCCTCTTCTGCAAACTTGGATAATAAGGGAAAATCACATGTCAAAGAATCAGAAAGTAGCAAACAAGCAATCGACGCATTACCTGCAATTCAAGCAAAGCAAACAGCTCAAATCAATGCCATGATTCCCTCATTCAGTAATGATACTCGAATAACAGTATCAACATCACAAGACTCAGTTGACTCATATCAGAAATTCGTCAAGAACTAGTCATACCAAGAACACCACATCCACAATCGAATCATCTCCTGCTTCAACCACCATGCAACCCTACATGCACAACACAATGTATCAACTTTGCGAGCTGAGTCAACTCATGACTAGCGACGTGAGTTGAATTAGTTACAACAACGATATGCTGTTTTGGAGAAGCAGTGGATGTTGCTGGTGGTATCATCCAAGCTCGTGACGGTGTTATTGAAAGGTTGGAGGAGTTGTATCGTGATTTGAAGAGGTGGGCGTGGGGTGTAGGGTTGATGCGAAAGATGTCTTACATGGACTTTACAATTACGCAGGAGATTCCAAGAATTCTTATAGTAGGCTGAAGAGGCTGCACGCAATCACTACGATGGATCCATGGAGAGAAGCAGGTTTCTGAACTCACAAGTGGTTGAATAGTTTCCTGATTCCAAAAGGCGCTCTTTTGTTGTTGTATATAGCAGTCAGTTGTATAATTGGTTGGATACATGTAGCAAAAGTACCTCAATCAAGCAAAATGGAATATAAATATAACTCACAAATAGCACTTTCTATCTACGTATGTTCGGGTTTGCATCGTTTCGACTTTGGAGAGGAGCAGCCTTTTGACCATTCACCAAACAACTTGACGTTTTCTGAACTTGAGGCTATAGACTTTTAGTACTTTAAGCTGCTGGACTTGTCCAATCTCGTAGAAACTACAAGTTGAGGCAGCTGCATTTCGACACTCGGTGGGGTTGTTGGAGCCTCGATTTGCTTTAATCTGAAGCGTGGCGCAGAGACGCAAGATTGTTTTAAATAATTCAATAATTTATAGTATTCGGAGTGTCTCTCCCTTTGAAGCAGAAAATCCAAGTTATCTTGTCCAGACCACACATCGAAAGGCCTTGTTTCGAGCCATATCCCAGCAGATTAATACGAAATAAGCATCAAAATACAATATGCAGGTACAGAAAAGTTGATTTATGCCACTTATTAACCATTGTATTGAAGTTAAGCACTCACAAAGCGACCACCACACGTTCGGTTTGAGGCTTATTACTGTACAAAAAGCACGCAAGAAGGTCTTTAAGCGTTGAGAGCCTTTGAAATAGCTCTAGCACCCAGTACAATCTTCGCATGGGCTCTTCCATCTCTCGTCGTATGGAAAACAACCTTCCTATGCTCCTCAACGCCCATTCTTCTTCCTCACACTGCAAAAACATAACGGAGCTTACCAAAAGCTCAACGACAGGTAAGAGGCCAAGACAGCCTACATTTTTCAACTTTATGTCTTTAATTTGATATATTGCCGTCTTTTTATACTCTTCCACTCTAAACCTGACTTCAATTCTCCATTTTCACAACCAGTTACAGAAAGGCACGACACCAGTTGGCAGTGGGCTGGGTGTCGGGGCCAAGGACTCTTATATCAACGTTATTACGGTATGTCCACACATACGCGCTGCCTGCTTTGCACAACGACCATCAAATCTTGGACATTCGCCCAACATTTGAATAGTTGAACTTTCAAACAGTTTGCGACAGAAAAGCTCACCTTATTTTATATGGTTTCAAAATAAGCTTGCAAACTTTAAAGAATGGAAGAAATTCCCTCCGGCGCTCTCTTGCGCTCAGTCTCGTCATTCTTGGTAGGTGTTGCATTACTTGTTGCTGCTGTTGGTTTCAACCTTTGAATTTGTATTTTTTTGGTGCCTTTGGAGTTTGGCTTGTAATTTCGTTTGTCGTTGCACTGTAAAGCCTTTGATGGAAGTACTTATATCTGAAAACTTTCAATGTAGGTATTTGTAACAGATTCGGTTTTGAGCTTATCAGCTATAGTCATCGAAGGAACGTGGGCCACCATATCTTCGTACCATGGAATGTCAGAGAATTTGGACAAGATTACGGGACTAGATCTAGGCTCTCTAGTTTCGGACCTGTCGCTACATTCATTTTCTGAAGTGCCTGGTAGCATATTGGATCTGAGAGTTGAAAGACACTCTCCATCCACACCTTCTGATTTTCTCGTCGCTATTGATGATATGCGGGCCAGTTTTGCAGTATCAGTACCGTCAGAACCATCGCTCTCGCCTTTGTATGGGTCTTCAAAGCCATCAGCTAGTGAATTGCTGTCCAAAAGCACTACGCTCCCAAGAACACTGTCCGAAACTCCTGATACCATACTGGCAGCGGAATGCTCTGCTCCAGCTCTCAAGTGCACAGACTATGTAAGTTCATCACGCCTTCTTCTTTGGACATGTGTATCTGATTGAAGCTTGTACTGAAACCATTGCAATCCATAGGTTTTGGGTAGTATTGTTGGAAAAGGAACATATGGTTCCGTACGCCTGTAAGACTTTTTTTGTTTGTTGCCTTGTGTAAACCCATACATGTATTGGTTTTTGCTGACTGCCTTTGTTTCTTAGTGCAACTCATAAGATTACTGGTGCAAATTTCGTCGTTAAATCCGTCAAGTCGGTGGAAGAGGGTCTGGTAAGCTCACTGTTCAAGTCATTGGAACTTGACAACACCTTCACAGCTTCATTCTGTCGTGTAGAAGGAAATCAACTGGATCCGTTCCTTTGATCATGAAAATATCATAAAGTGCTTTGGATATTGGCGGGATGATTCCTGTGTCTGCATGCTCCTTGAGTAAGTGGAATTTATATTTTTGTCGATGGTTGATATCTATGACTGACATTGTACTTGTTGAACTCTTCCTTTAATAGGTACGGACAGTATGGATCAGTGTCATCAGCAATGGACAAAATTGGTCTTTGGGAGGAGTCGGATGCTGCCATCATTGTGGAGGGGGTTTTAAAAGGCCTAAGATGTATGCATGCTTTGGAGACTTGCCACTTGGACATCAAAGTAAGATGATGCAAATCAATGGACGCGCCTGTATCATTCTGAATCTAAACTCATGCACTATCCCTCATTAGGGTGCAAACATTGTCATCATGGGTGATGGGACACCCAAAATCTGCGATTTCGGGGTGTCTGATTTGGAATCCAACACGAAGGCGTCGCCACATATCTGTGGTATGCTCAGGAGTTAATTTTGTTGTTTACTGACAGATATGAAGCTCACCATTTATCATAAACTCATAACAGGTACCCTAGGATATGTCGCCCCCGAAATATTCAGTGGCAAAGGAGGCGAATGTGCCAGTGATGTCTGGTCGTTGGGGCACACAATCCTCGAAATGGTGACCGGTACCACACCATACGCTGGATTCAATATTCGCCGTGGGGCTAGGAGAACCATTAGAGGTCAGTTTTGCACGCTATTCTAAAGTTGTTTGGTCAATACATACCAAACGTATCCATGTTTTTCAACCCTAGATGAGGCAGTACCATTACCTGCTGGACTGTCTCCTGTAAGTGTTGCTGTAGTTAATCTCCCTGGCAGCGCATCTATCTAACTTTCATATTTCATAGTCTTTGATAGACTTTTTGGAGGCTTGTTTTGTCAAGGATCCCTACTTCCGTGCTTCCGCATACGAACTCCTATTGCATCCCTGGCTTGGTGGGCCAACGACTATGTCTCCTCCTCCATTAGATACCACTAGTACTACTACTGCTGCTGTATCATCTGCTGAATCTTCAGCTTCAGCAACACGTAGTGGGATTGTAGTTGGCTCTACAACAACCCGCCCACTAGATGTAGCACCCGTCACACCCGTCTCTACAACACCATCTGCCGAATCATCACACCCATCACTACCAGAAGTCGAATCTTATTTCTCGGGAATAGCACTAGTAGACGCGGTCCATGCCGACACATCAATTGATGACGATAAGAGTCTTATGTCCGTTTCATCCTATACTCCGATTATTATGGTCTCGTTGCCTGAAGTGGAAATATCACCTGTATCAGCACCGGTATCTCCAATATCTCTAGCTATTCGAAAGGAGTTGATATCACGTAAAGTTTCAGCTGGAGCATCCGTAGCATCCTCTATTACCACCATATCCTCAACAGCCGGATCCACTGAGAAACTCGAATCCATCGAATCGACTACGTATGTCGCCGCATCTTGTAAAGATGGAGGTGGCAAGAAACTTTGGAATCGACTCGGCTGGCTCCCTAGATTAAAAGGTCGTAGCGGGCGCAAAACCCTTGCCGACGAACCCAAACCGTCTGCAACGGCTGTAGCATGGTATTTTGTAAAGGATCGCAAAAAAGCTACTAACACACCACCATCACCAGTACCGCCTACATCACGACCACCTTTCTTGAAACGGATACTCAACCTCCATCCTCGAGGCAAAGCTCAACACATGGATCCTGTCAAGTCACCTGGTGAACCGAAACGTTATTCCAGATTCTTGTCGTTCAAGTGGTTTAAAAGTGGAACGTAATTTATAGTTTGCATATGTCATGGACGTCGCGTAGAAGTAATATTGGGCACTTGGTCTCAAATACCTCGCTAGCCCATATAACATATTTTATACAGAGCGTTGGTTTCATTAGTTAGATTAGCATTTATGTTGTATTGTATTATAAAAAACAAGAATATTTGGCCACTCGAGCGATCACGTATTCGAGCACTCTGTTTAGTTTTCAACATTTAGTGTTATGTGCTCAACTTTCAAGGAAGCCAACATAGATAGCAATGTGTAAGAGGCTAAATTGGATTCATATATTAAAAAAAGTGGGGGAACCGGCCCTTGTAACATCTTAAAGTTCATACACCCTCTCTGTCCTTCTCACAAACTATACATTATGCATTCCCTACTTTATGAGGTTGATATCGAGACCCAGCAGTTTCGGCAGTTTAAGCAACGGGTTGAGTTAATGCTAACGGCTAAGCCAAAAAGGAGGAGTCAGAAAAGCCAGGCAAAAAAAAAAAAGATTTCAGATGGAAACTGCAACTTACAAACACTCCAACTTCACCAGTAGCTTTGGTTCCCATTCCCCAACCATCATTAAACCTCTTCCAGACCGTAATCACATCTCCGTTTCGTAACGTCAACTCATCATCCTGGGAAGCATCAAATTCCGTCACTACAATTACTTGATCAACAGGCTCTGCCACTTGCTGTTGTTGCTGCTGAATCGGCTGTGCGGTATACACCTGCTGCTGTTGCACAGGAATTATCGGCTGCGTATACACGTGTTGCTGCTGAGTAACAACAGGCGATCCAGACGTCGTGCTACTTATAGTCCCATATTCGTACTGCGATTCCTCTTGTGCGGTACTCCATGTCGCTCCCGAGTCTCGAGCGGTTGAGACGGCGGGTGTGTATACTTGTGCAGGTCGAGGATCGAATTGGACACGGTGCTGGGATGGGAGTGGTGGTAATGGTTGTGTAAGTGGTATTGTGAAGGCGTCGTCTTGTTCTACGATATGAGTGGGCGCTTGTATTATTGGTTCTGCAGGCGCAGAAGAGTAGTCGTTATCTAGATACGATGTGGTTGGTATGGGTGGTAGTGCCTGTGATGGAGGTGGCGTGCGTGGTGACGGCGATGATGACGGAAGCGGTGGTAATAGTTGTGTTGGTGGTGGGAGAGCTATACTTGTGCTAGTTAAAGCTGCTAGTGGGGCTGTTACTGGTAGTCCGGATGATGACGGCGATATAGGTGATGCTCGCGACTTGTTACCCATATTGTTCATGCCGTTCATACCACCATTCATATTATACATGTTGTTGTTCGTCATGCCATTCAGCTGAGCATTCATCTGGCTCTGACCATTCATATGATGCATATTATTCATATTATCCATGCCACCAGCAGCAGACGTTGGAGAGTTCAGGTTCACTCCAGGTAACGAGTTATTAAACTGTGATAGATTTAACGCATTACCCTCAAATTGTTGTGATGATACTCGAGGTGGTGGTGGCGATACTGTTCTGCTACTAACACTACCACCTTGATTGGATCGGTGAGCTGGAGCCGGGCTACCACTATTATTACTAGTGTTGCTGTTTGTTCGTTGAGGCATTGGGCTGGGAGTGTTGCCATTTCGTAAGTCTTTGTAGTCTTTATATCCTGGTGGCGGCGATCCAGGTATTGGGCTAGGAGCAACTGGTAGTAAAGGTAGTTTACGCCCGTTGGCCAGAAGCTGCTGTTGTTCTAGACCCATCAGTTTACTATTGTTGCTGCCATGTGAGTGTAGTTCCACAGGACTTTGAGAAATGTCCCCGGTCTTTGATCTACGGAACATTCCCCATCTTCCGCCACGTTTGAATGACGGCATTCCATCATTGAATGCATCTGCGTCTACTCGTTTAGGGAATTTAGAGTTACGAGTTCGTACACAAATCCAGATTACGAGTAGAGCGACTATGAGTGCTACACCTCCACCAGCACCGGCTGCGACGGGCACTATTGGGAAGGACGACGAGCTACTAGGACCAGTAAATACGGTACCAGAGCTCCTCGATCCCGTCAAATTTACTGGTGTAGTTGACCATGTGGCAGACTTTGTGTTGAAAAAGAAGGCACTGGCACTGCCTCCTGTTCCGGCAGTAGCCAACACACTATAGTTTCCTATTGTAGCAAATCCAGCCCCATATTGTACACCTGGAGTTATAGTTGCAGCAGTTGATGGGATTTGAGTCCATACCCACGTACCAACATCCAAAGACCACAGTTCAGCAACCCCGGTAATTGCACCTCCACTGGCAGTGTTACCACCATACATCAATACTTGTGGTCGTGTACCTGTATTAGATGGTACAAAGGTGCAAGCATGCATCGATCTAGGTGATGGACTACCGGATGTAGTCAATTGTGACCAGACGTTCGAGGCGATATTATACAGCCATGCATCTCCCTGTATAGCGTTTGCGGGCCCTGCTCCGTATAAGACTAGAATCTCATCCGAACCTACGGGTACTGCACAATGGAAGGCACGTGCCGATGGTGGGTTTGATGGAGGGGCTGGAATGGTCAATTTCAATCTCTGAGGATCAATAATCATGAGATTGTTGGTAGTGTTGAGTCCAAAGAGCGTCTGGCCTCCAAATACGTATATTAAGCCTGTTAAATCCATGTATGTTGCCGAGTGAGCGAATCGACCGGCTATATCGGCAGTGATGTTTTGTTTTGATGTCAATGTATATCGTTTCCATGTATTCTATAAGAGGAATGCTTGTTTAGATATAGTTCAAAGGAACATACAGCAGATTAGCGTTACAGCCACCAAGGGAGTTATGGTCTTACAGTAGAGGGAAAGTATGTCCGTTGGACCTGCATGCCACCGGGAATGATGGATCTAGTTTGATCGGCACCTCCATAGCAGTGTACGAGGTCGTTTACATCGTCGTAGGCACAAGCTTCACCAAACCCAACCTGGTCATCAGGGATGGTGGATACAGCCATCGAGTTTCCATTGAGAGCAAATGAGACCTTTTGGAGAGTAGCAACCGAGCTGTTTGCAGTCAATGCGGTTCCAGAATCTATTCGAGGTCAAGGTGGTAAGCCATAACGGTCAACCCCAAAAAATGTGCGGAGTTGCAATGTGGTTGGTGGAGCAGTAAGAGAGGGCAGAAGATGCAGATGCTGTAGATGATACATACCCCATAGTCCACCATGAGAAAAGATTAGATTCTTTGTTCCTATAACGGCGTTGAAACGCAGAGTTCCAGCAGGCCCTCCCGAGACAGCAACGGTTTGGGCTTTTACGACATGCAGAGCATGGAGGAAGAGCAGGAGCAATGCAATCGGCGAGGAGTAAGCCATGGCTTGAGTAGAACTTGGCTTCCAATTGCTCTCCCCGTCCACCTCCTGTTGCTGTTAATGAACGAAATTAAGTGGTTGTGGGTGTTGAGCTAATAATGCTCTGATTGGAGCAATTATGAGTCGTGCTAATGAACACCCATCTCGCACGAAATGACTGCCATTTTTGACGTTCTTTGTTCTTTATAGCTGAAATGCACCGGCAAACGCGAAACAAGCTCAACTGTCGCTGATCCATTAAATTTCTTGAACAAACGTTGGAATCGTGAGGCAATGTTAGGCTTGATCAATAGGAAAACGTCTAAGATCGAATACGAGATCTATGAAAACACATCCAAAACTCGAGTTTGACCGCGTCAAGTTCCTTCCTTTACGTTGTCTCCTACTGTAAGCCTCACCATTCAAAGACATTCAATCTTGAACACGATGGCGACCACGAAGAGTGCAAATAGAGATGCAAATGATCTCTTTAGAAAGCATACCATCCATGAAATACGTGCAATGCATGCTGAGCTGGGCAAAGATGTCGAAAACAAGAAGCAAGAGTTACGAAGTATGGTTGGGTATGTAAAGCTGTTCTTGTTTGTATCTATAAAGTGACGTCTAACGCGTTATTTCCATGTCTAGTGAACGATACCGTGACCTGATTATCGCTGCCGACTCTATATCCACCATGAAGGACGTCGCATCAAACATTCAGTCATTGATTAGTGACATACAGGACGGGTGTGATACTCTGAATGTAAAAAGGACTATAAATAACGAGAAATCATCTTCAAAACTATCAAATGATGCCGATGGTATGCTGTTTGCTGGTCTTTGGGTCAGATATTCGAACGACAACGTGTGCGCTGGCTTTGGACTTTTGAGGCAGTCTCGCTTACAAGCTCTCTCTGTTTTCACGAACTAGCAGATAGGAAGAAGCAGCTGTATCCTATCGCTGCTCAAATCAAGCTGCTTGTCGATACTCCTGAACAGATATGGCACGCTCTGGAACACCACCAATATCTGAGAGCTAGTCAACTCTACATGCTGGCGAGACTCATCTTCAAAAACATTCATTCAAGTAAAGATGCACTATCCACAAAGGCTCAGGTGAGCTTAATTCAATTGGAAGTCCTGTTTTTTGCTTCGACTCGAAATGAGCTAAAACTGTCTCTACATAGACTTCGTTTCCAGTGGTGCAGAGACAATGGGAGGCTGTCTCCCACTTTAGAGCTCCCATAGTACAACGAGCTACTGCACATCTAAAAGAAACGACTCAGACTCCTCAAGTTCGTATTCTTGTCATTCACGATCCAAAGGTGTCAGTGGTACTAAAGCATTCCATTTCTAGGAGTTGGCAAACACATTATGTGCAATGATGCTACTTGATGGAGCACCTCCATCAGAAGCTCTACAAAAGCTTCTAGATATGCGTAGAATAGCAGCCATGGAAATCCTCACTGATACCAAAACAGACTCCACACCCGCAACACTAATATGTACAGTAATCACGCTTATTGAAGTCACCCTTCGGCAAACAGCTACATGCTTTCTGGCTCCTCCGCGGCCACCTGGCACTCCATCTTCAACACCAATAGGATTATCATTACTAGAAACTTGTGTACGAAAATTGACGTCCACGACAAAGACCACTCTAGATGCCCAGCATTCTGCCCTGTCCGGCCTATATTCCGAAAAGACCAATCTACATATATTATTTAGACATTTACCACCTGCTGTGCAATCATTTGTACCATATTTGCATCTCCCAAACCCATCATCGATTGTACCTGAATCGGAAGTACGGAAACTTGTGGCTGCTTGTATTGAACGGTTGATGAAGGAAGTGAACGATGGTGCATATCAAGTGCTAAAAACAAGGGTTGGATCCGGTATACGGTTGTCTCAAGTGAGACAATCTGTACTAGACAAGATTTCATCTATTGAAATAGTACCCTCTGCTGAAAATGGTCATAGCCCGTCACCATCATCACCAGCGAAATCAGCGCCTCAAATACCATGGTCGTCCATCACATCCCAACTATTAGAAAGCCGATTCTCATTCTGGACTAGCCTGTTACGATCCACCTTCTTTCGCCGAGCCAAAGATCTCATAGAAGCGTCATTCACAGTCATAACGACGCAACCTTCGACTTTGTATACGTCAAAACTAGAATCATTGAGTACCCAGGATCGAAATATGGAAGGTTTTATATGGGCTGCTGAATCTGATGGAGTGTTGCGTGGATGGACACCATCGATTGCTGAAATAACGGGAAAGTTTGAGAAGGGGATTATGGAAGTCAGAGCGGATATAGAACCATTGTTTGCTGGTAGTAGTGTTAAGGATGATGAAGATCCGTTTGATTTGCAGATGTGAGTGGAACATTATGGACAACTCTCAGGACCTCTCTTGCTCACATATTGTTTCCACTTTAGTGATGCCAAATCATTAGCCAAAGCATACCAGGAATGTACTTCAATGGCATTGCAAGGATACAGAGATGGATTGATTGCACTCCTTGATGCCACAAGACCCAGAGGTGAACATACTCCATCTGAAAGAGGTGTGCTGTCATCAGTGAATTTTCTTGTTCTTCTATGAAAGTCGATCAACGTTATTGCAATTGACTCCCAATCTGTAGAGCTACGAGTGGATCAAGGACTGTTTATTGGGCGAGCTGCACAAGCTATCGTCACTCGATCGAAAGCTTTTGCTAGTGCTCTCTTCTTGGAGGAGCCATTATCTAGTAGTGTTACTGGTAATTCGTCGAGGACGTCTCGAACGAGGAGACCATCGTTTCGCAGTGGGAGTACTTTGTCGTTGCGGGTGCTTGGTGCTGTTGAACCTGGTACGTGTTCTGAATAAAATGGTTCGGCTTTTTTCGTTCCGTTCGCTTTCGATCCGAACTTCCATAGCCACTCGGTAGCAATACAGCAACACTCCCATCTTTATTCACACAAAAAACATTACGCGACTTAGATCCAAGACTATCTCATCTAAATCGCATGATGATGGAAGTCTACATCCTATCCCATGGACCATGGACACGTTCAACAGCAGATTCTATAGCAACGCTCGTAACCAAATCTCTGAAGTCATTTGATTGGAGACAAGTGAATGCCTTGACTGAAGTATGGGAACCAGTATCCATTCAAGGAACGAATGATGCTGGCGAATCTATAGAAGAGAAGGTTTCATTGCCTGTATTCGCATCGAGCTTTCTGGTGGATGGGCTATGGAGTGCTTGTAAGGAGATTAATCGTGTTGCTGGGTTTTCACTTGATAAGGTATAGAAGTACTGTAAAGTGGGTTTTTTTGTCTGATGCCCGCTCTTCGCTGATAAGTCCTATTTTCGACCTCCTTTTATGGTAGACCGTATTACGAAACTTTCTACTCGAATTATCCCGTCGAACATTACAATCCTACGAAGACTTTTGCAACTCAGTCCTCATGACTGACTCGGTCTCTGAAAAATCCGCCTTCCAACTCTTATTCGATCTACGCTTCCTATATAAAGTCTTTGAAGGAGCATGGAATCCACCACAACAGCAATCATCATCAGATATGGGTATAGGCCACATAGGTCTGGAACTCGAAAGCAAATCTCACGACGTATTATCACGAATCAAGAGTAAAATCGATCCGATTGATTTAGCAATTGTGGATGCTCCCATACGTGGGAATGTAGAGAGGTTTTATGTTAGGACTCGTAGTATGTTTGGTGGGATGTTGGATTTGAATGCTATACCACAGGAAGGGTATGTCGAGAATGTTTTCCCGGATTTTTTGTGCTACGTGGTTTGGTGACATACTTCTAATAGGAGGACGAATCCTGCATTACATGAATTGCACAATGTCATTGCTTTAGCGCAAGGAGCACCTCGATTCACGCTATTGCCTGTTCCTGCACCATTGGCGTCTCGTACTAGTCAGTTTAGATTGGCTCGTGCTGGGAAAATGGAATCAAGTGGTTAGTCACATCGTTGAATGCGCTGTCCGAAACCAACTCTTCTGGTTGCGAGGGATCGCTAATTGTTCTTTTCTGCTTTTGTAGGGGCACTACCACCACTAGTAACTCCTCCAACGAAACTCATCCCCCAACCCACCGCTACAACAGCAACATCTCAAGACACCTCATCACCAAGCGCCCGCTACCGCGCTGCCATACGAGTCGCGCAACGAACAGCCCCCTCCATCGAAACATCCACAACATCTGCCTCATCAATCTTCAGTAACGCAGCTGCAACAATGGCTGGAGCAGCTGGAAGCCCTGCAATAGGATTAGCTGGTGTGAATCAATTGGCTCAAGGTGGTCAACAGGCTTTACAACGGGGTACAGAGTATTTGATGAATGCTGGTGGATTTTTGGGTGGGTTGTTGGGTGGTTCGCAAGGGAATTTGGCGTCGCCGGGAGGCGGAAGTGTTGCGGGGCAGAGGCCGGCGAGTCCTGCCGTTGTTAAGACTGCTTCGCATAGGTAGATTTGTAATTGTCGTTTGTATGTATGGTTATATATAGAGGTTTGTGTTGATGTGGTTTGACGGCAAATGATGGCGGGAAAGGGTTTGACGTGCGAGATGCAGAGGCTTTCAAGATGTACTATCCAGTGTTTGACTTTTACGAAAAACGAGTTTATAGGGGGAAATGCGTGTGTTTATTTCTTTAGTTGGTAACAGCAGACATTTTTCCACAAAACTTAGGACGTAGAACATTGTAAACTTGTAGATTTCTTCATTTTTAGGCCGTTTATGACCCCCAATCTATACTCATATAAGTCCACGGACTCAGAGGACTCGACCTGGCAAGAAGTCCGGTCCAGTCCGCGTCCGGTCCGGTCCACTCGCATTCTTCACGAGTCCGGCCCGTGGACACGGGCCGGACTCACGGACCCAGCGGACCTAGGTCGCGTCCGTTTCAAAGACTATTTATCGTTCAATAGAAACACCCTCATGAATCCAAAGTTACCCAAAAGGCACATCCGAAATCAGGAGTAGCTTCCTGAATTTACACAGAATTTTACGTTCGCATCAGATTAAGATGAAAGTTGTCCCGATTAGATGTTCGAAACCCACCTTTGAATTCCGGCTACAAACAACCATCGACCAAACTAGGTACAGCCAAGAAGAAATCTCTCTCTACCAGGGATTCATCTTTTTCCGTTCTTGTGGCAATCATCTATTTGAATCTAATTCTCCTTTGACACAAATCCAGGTCTTTTGGAACATTAGACCAAAACTGGAAGACCAAAACGCTACAACTACTTCAGCATGCTCTCGTACTGCTATGACCGCCACTGTTACTACGATGGTTATGACACAATTGGCTGTAGACCTGGCCGAGTACTCAAATCTTGCGATTAGTCAATCCCGACGCGCTTGCTGGCAGCTCAAGCAGGATCCATCGATGCGGAAGGATAAGCTAGGCTTCCAGTTGATGAACTCTAATTGGAAGATTTCGAAGATGTCCCTGCTTCAGGTACTAGTGGAACTTCGAGTTCTAGTGGTATACCTTCCTTTTCGTCAGTAAGTACTGATGGTACTTGTTGGTAAATCATTTTGTAAAAATGGAGAAGAATTTCCCGCAAAATAAGCAAAATATGGAGATCAACTTGGTCAAAGTCTTGTGTATATGGGAGGTAAAGAAATTCCATAAAATGTTGAAGCAGATGCCATTCTCGTGTTTTGCGCCCTTTGTCACGCTCGAAAAATTAATAAATGATGATGTGGATATTCGTCTCGAAAGTCCAAAGCATAATCTTCGTGTTCTTAGTGCTCCTCCGACTGCTGCGATTGTGTCTCACACCAATTTTCCAAACATCAAATTAGAGTTTGCAACCGCTGATCACTACTGAACGAACCCTAGCCAGTAAATTCAATATGATGGCCAGTATACAAAGCACTCTATTGATGCATCTCTCGCTTTTCATTAAAGTTAAATCGAGCTTATATGGTTCCTCAAACTGATTTACAGGCAGACACGATGGAAGAACAACCTATTGGCCACGATGGGGATGAAAACACAATGACTATGAATGCAGATGCAAATCGTGCTGCCGAAGGGGCCGAATCTCATGCTTGGGCTGCAAAGGTGTGAAACATTTGAATGTTTGACATCTTGTTAGAGTAAAGCTCATTTGCGTGGATGCAGTGAGCCGGTTGAACGTGATGGGTGCACTTCTATTGATCATATTTATTCATTTCTAGCAAATGGCATGGGAGGAAGGAGTGGACAATGAAGAACTCGAGCAGCAGGTATGTATTTGCATCCGTTTCGATTGAGCTTGTGAGACAGCCGATGCATGTGGTATTACTGCTTTCATGATCATCGCAATGTAATTGAGCTTGTCAGATGATGGTTCCGAGGTTGAAAATTGATGTTGGATTGGGTCGTTCAACTTTTCGAGTATCCAACAGCGCGAGACGACAGAGCAAGAAGCTTTGATGTCTAATACAGCCTTCTTTCTCCTTACATTAGCTATACAGCAGTCTTCAAGTGCAATC
Source organism: Synchytrium microbalum (assembly GCF_006535985.1). Classification (NCBI taxonomy): domain Eukaryota; kingdom Fungi; phylum Chytridiomycota; class Chytridiomycetes; order Synchytriales; family Synchytriaceae; genus Synchytrium; species Synchytrium microbalum. The sequence goes on along the minus strand of NW_022158394.1, from coordinate 13,161 downwards.
GGGCATCAAGTAAGTGTACAATCTCCGATGTCGTGGAAGTGCACCGTTCACCGTCCTCACCGTAACCTTTTTTTCCTTCAACCAGTTTCGCTGAATACGCAATCATTGACGTCCGTGTCAAAGGAGATGACATTCCTGACAAGATTGATGAAGTAAGTATCCACTGTTGAGCTCTACTTTATGATCATGACGATCTGGCGATTGCATGGAACGCATTGCAGCAAATCTCATGAAACGATGAGAATCTTGCGAACTCACCGAAGGTATTGTTGAAATTGCAGCGTACTAATTCCAAAACCTCTTCTCTCCAGTTCTCCCAAATGAAAATGGACAAGCTCATGCTTGAAAACATACAAAGGTGCAAGTACGACAAACCCACTCCAATCCAAAAGTATGCCTTGCCTATTATCAATGAGAGAAGAGACCTCGTAGCATGCGCACAAACCGGTAGGGCCATTGTGACTCCGAATCAAAAGACTTGGATTCTGACCACCTGCATGAATCATTCGTTAGGATCTGGAAAGACTGCTGGATTCCTCATTCCCATCATCAACAAGATGTTGTTGAAAGGACAAAAGAAGATGGGAGCTGGATGCATTATTACTCCTGGAATGCGATACTCAACTGCAGGTACGCTTTCAAACGCAACCGTCTTGTTTTTTTGTCCCTAGTGACTTATGTTATGGATGCTTAACATCTGCTGTATAAATTTCCCTGTAGCTCCGGTTGCACTGGTTGTCGTCCCAACTCGTGAATTGGCCATCCAAATCTTCAACGAGGCTCGCAAGTTTGCCTACAAAACTTGGGTCAGGCCTCGAGCTATCTATGGTGGTGCCAACAGCAAGACTCTTAAAGAAGAGCTCGCTTCAGGCTGTGACTTGTTGGTTGCAACAACTGGCAAGCTCAAGGACTTTTTATCAAAGGATGTAGTTAGGCTTACCAAGGTCAAGTTTCTTGTTATTGACGAAGCTGATCGGTACGTGTGTGGTTTGAACAAGAAGAAAAATCGTGGACGAGTCGACTATCTCGAATCGAACCTGATTTCCGCTCCACATCATCGTTCATTATTCAGAAGCACTCATAACCCCCCCCCCCCCCCCCCCACCCTTCTGTTCTCTAGCATGCTCGAACTCGGTTTCCAAGAAGACTTGGAAGAGATCGTGCTCAGGTCTGGAATGCCAAGAGACGATCTGACCACTGCAATGTTTTCAGCAACTTGGCCAAAAGAAATTCGATCCTTGACTGCTCAATTCCTTATTGATCCACTTGCAGTCACTGTTGGTGCAGTTGGTCGAGTTCCTACTGACATTGATCAAGTCGTATGCTGTCCGAGCCTTGAAAGAGTTTTTGCATCTTTCCTCACCGATATCGATACCTTTAGGTCATGCTTGTCGAAGATGTCGATAAGCGTAATGAGCTCTTGAACTTGTTCACTGAAGAAATGGATGGACTTGCCCTGATCTTTGTTGCTGTAAGTGTTGGGCGAAAAGCAATGTCTTCCTAAGGGACGTTTGCTAGCAAAGTGAACGTTGGAAAGCTCATACCATGCGTTGTTTTAGACAAAGATGGGTGCTGATTCTCTCGACGATTGGCTCTATAAGCAAGATATACCCGTCACATCTATTCATTCTGGTCGAACTATGGAAGAGCGGGAGAATGCAATGAAAGCGTTTCGCCAAAACAAGACGTAAGTACTTTGATTTGACAAACAATGAGGTTTGGAGTCGAGCCTAACGTGTTATTCCTGGTCTGAACTCTTAGACCCATCATGATTGCTACAGATATTGCAGCTCGTGGTTTGGATATTCCCAATGTCACTCGAGTTATCAACTTTGATATGCCAAAGACTATTGACGAGTACATTCATCGTATTGGTCGAACTGGTAAGGGTTGTGTGTTTGAGTCTATGCGTCCATGTTTTTGCATGGTCTCAGTCTCCTATACCAACAAAATCATCGTCTCCTTTTTTTAGCTCGAGTTGGAAATCGTGGAACTGCCATCTCGTTTTACAATGATGGTGACGTTGAAATCGCACACGATCTTGCCAAGCTCTTGAAGTCGTGTGGGCAAGCACATCCAGAGTTTCTTCCACAAATTGAAGAAGGCGATGATTCTAAGTAAGTGCATGATAACTCAGACAATTTGTTTTCTTTTTGCCATCGTTTTTGAAGAACTTGAAAGAATTAAGCCCAACGCCCTTATCCTTTACAACTCTTCAGACTTCAAGAAGATCTCGCTCTGGAGGACTTGAAACAATCTGAAGAAGTCGGAGCCAGTGGAAACGGTGGTGCTGATGCTGGCGGTGGATGGGGCTCAAATGCAGGTGGTGGTGGCAGATGGGGAAATGCTGGAAGCGAAGCCAATGGTGAAGCATCAACTGGAGGAGGAGATTCATGGGGTGGTGGTGGCAACACTGCTACTCCGGCTGCTTCTTCAGGAGGAGGTTGGGGTCAAAGCACAGGAGCTGCTGCTCCTCCAAGTTCTTGGTAAAGAAAAGCTTACACATTGCACATATCTACAAAACGAACGAACATCCTTTGCCTCATATGTTGCTTTTGCAAAAAACCTTGTAAGATAAGCAAAAGGCCTCCCCCTCTATATTTATATCAAAGAAACAATGGAACAAAATTGACGTAGATCTTATTGTGTGGTAGCGAAGAGCTCGAGGAGCAAAAGAAATGGATAACGATGAAGAGAAGTGTTTGGTTTGTGAAGAGAGTTTGTGATGTTGTTTCTATTAATTGCTGTGTTGCTCTACATTATATAAGAATGTCCTTTTCGGAGTACGGGCCTTTGATTATTTATAAATAATGAGGCCAAAATGGACAATGCCAACAAGATTTATTTGTTGTACAAGTTGAGATGCCAGCAAATCAATCATATCTTGTTCCTAGCATACTGCTAATCGAGATATGAGACGCTTATAAGCCCAGTGCCTCCTGTTCAAATAAGCCTTCTTGAGACCTTTTCCAGCACAACCGCATCCACGACTTTGCTTCTACTGGTTACTACGAGAGAGCGTACTACTAATGCTATCATGATTGTTCTTGCTGGTAGTTGACAGAGCACCCAACAATCCTGGTCGTCTTGGGGCTGTTGATTCCGAGACTCTTACTAGCCGGAGATGCGAATACTATTCCTACAATAGGAATACGATGCTTGAAACAAAGTCCCATCACAGCTGGAACAAACGGCTTTGTATAACGGCACTTCATTCTACTTCCTTCAGTTTCACACTCCTACTTTGCATCCGCCCTTGTCGCTAGACACCTGTAGCTCTCACGGCCGGCGCGGACACTACAGTCCAGCTCTGTTCTTTGCGTTGTTGATATTGTTTACGCGCCCTCCGATTCCTCTCGTCGCGATTCTTCTCCACATACTGTCCCACGGTTTCTCCTGATGGAGTTATCCAGCGGTTATAATAAAACTGTTACAACAAAAACATACTTTGACTGGCCAAAGTTGGTCATTGGGGCCACAAGCGCTGCAACGTTGTCTAGATTCTGGCCAAAAAAATTATCGATTACAAAAACACAGAGCAGAATTAACTAGAGGAGAATAGACTACAGACAGAGGGGCAAGACCATGGGATGTGATGTAAGGAGTTAGCTGATACCACTGCGCAGACAGGATTAACCAAATAAGTACTGAAACTTCGTGTTTGCACAAATTGTTGTCAACGGCAAACTGATGGTGTTTTTTGATAGCAACTATAGAGACGTCCTCTCTCTCGAATGTCGGTGATTTACCGATTCGCCGGCCGCTTGAAGTCTACTCTATGAAAATGAGGGAACAACCTGAAAACCCTCACTTCTGGATCCGTTGGCCTCGACTGATTGAGTCATAGGAAGAGTGAGACAAACTATTCTATGCCTTTCGGCAGAAACCTTATTCTTCTTCACAATCTCATTCCTATCTACATGTGTCTATACTCGATAAACACAATCTCATTCGGATCTTTACATTACACGTGATAAACACCTTTCATCTTAAAGGCTACTGGATCCATTGCGAACCTTTGGCTGAAGCAACGGTAAAATTCTACTGCATCTCCAACCTAATTCGAACGGCAAATCAAAGTTGATTATTGCTACGCAAATGAATTTTATATGGGGCCAACGTTATATTACATTCTAATAGAATACCCAACCTATTTCACGTGACAAGGCTGGTCAATCACTATCCGACAAGACTCAATCTATTCTGAACGCGAATTGTCCCCGACAAGGCTCAACCTTTTCTTAAACGCTTAGCCTTCTCTGGTCATGGTGGCAGAGTAAGCATTGAAGGCATCTTTTACCTTTCCAGAATTTGAATCCCTTGTCCGATTTAGCGCCAAAATTCTCGCCAAGCCGCGATTTACGATTCCAATTTGGGTCCTACTGATGGCAGAAACCATGATAGTCTCTGCTGCTTTAACTCTCGTCGTCAGTCTCGTCATCACAAATGCCACGGCACTCTCCCTAAACACCTTCGCATTAAGCTTAAGAACCTCCTTGATCAATCGTGTGGTCGGAAATGGTGTGGCACTTTCCGCCATGTTGTATTCCTCCAAACCTAATCGCCTGCTCACAATATTGTATATTTAGTAACCTCTGAACTAGTCAACATTGAGCACACTTTATACGCCATCACCGAAAATTCTATCATGAGAACCTTCGCCAGCTCCGAACCAGCTATCGCTACTAATGGGGGAATTTCTTCCATGAATATTACGGCCAACTCCTTGGCCAAGTCCTTGTTACCAATGACAGCATCGCTTTGCTCTGCTGTTTCATCCTGTGCGGCCATTGGTGTTGCGACTGGAGAAAATCTCTGCATGGCCTTTGTGAAGCCTCCAAAATGTAATACGTTTTTCATTCTTCGTCACCAAACCACTTTTCCAAACCTTTTCCTTGTCCTCAGACATTTTACAAGATGCCACCACAGGAAGCGGGACTTCGCAAAAGAGTGTGATGTATTCCATCAACCAAGACAATTTTTACAATGCTATTCTGGACTCGTCGACTTATCTTGGCTCATTGGATTTCTACTATAATTCAACTGACTCCATCCTTTTCGGAGGATCTCCGATGCCTGCCTTAATCTCACAACCAATGTGGTCTGGCGATAACCGAATGAATCAGCCGATTTCCAATTCTTCGTACTTTGCACAGTTTTGTACGTACAGTTGTGACGCTACTTTTTCAATCTGACTCTTTGGTGGGCCCTTTTTAGCTGCTTTTAAAAGGATATCGTATCTGAACATGCCACTAGACACTGACGCACCCGGTCAGCGATTCACAAGGTATGCAACCAATAATTTCTTGTCAAGTTGGCGGTTGACGTTACCTTTGTTAGCAATGCTTTTGTGACCTTTTCAATTGGAATCCTGGAGGGCATCCTTGCTACATTTCCTGTGACGACAAACGGACTCGTGTACATTGTCCATCCTTCAGGCAATATGGTCAGCTCCTCGGTATTGAATGTTTCCCAGATAGATTATGGACCAACAAACTACAATGCATTGAATTCGCCAAATCTATACATTCAAGCAACAACTATCACTCTGCTTTCCCAGTATGGCTCTCTGTGGTATATACCACCCGCAGGACTATCATTGTCGTTCACCACCTCCAACACTTCTGAAAGTCTCCTCGTTGATGTTCAATGGCTGAATCGAACAAATTTGAACTGGCTGGTCATTACCGTCATCCCTCGGGCTGATATATGGGGTGTTGTAGATATCAACGATCGAAATGCAGGAATAGCAGCGGCTGTCGTGGGAGTGTTGGGAGCCTTGATAAGTGTTGGACTAGCATTACTCCTCACTCACCCCATTCGTATTCTTCAAGAGCAAATGGCTCGAGCTCGTGAATATGATTTCGGTGGGCTACAGTCTGGGTATTTGAACTCTCGGTCACTCTTTACAGAGGTAGTCGAAATCTTGAGCGCGTTTTATCAAGAGTGTGGTTTGACCAACCGTTGACCATCGACATAGATCAACTCAATGCAAACGACGTTTGTGCACATGATTCAAAGGTTTGCCGAAGGAATTCAAAGGAACAGAGAGCTCACCAACCCAGGATTACCAAGATCTGGCGTGAGGGCCTCTGTCACTTGATTTCGAACCAAGCTCGTTGTTTTGGACGATTGCCTTGCACAAAGAAATAGTGGGTAACAAGAAATGGCGAGTTTTCGCAAAGTGTGGCTGAAAAATGTAATTCTCAACAATACAGTCCTGATTTGTCCACGTATCCACGTGTTATATCAATTTTCCGCAATGTGGATATACTGGGTTCACATATTCTCAAACTTGTCCCTAGTCGGTACCTCTTTCGAACCGAAGTTTTATGAGATAGTGTCTTGATGTTCTCGTTGGTGTTACTTTTCCGTTGTTATTATCGCTTGCTGACGTGATCACTATGATGTTTTGTGGTGAGGTAGCTGATCTAATCGATGTGACTGATGATGTCGTCCACCAAACTGACGCGGTCGCGATCGCCAATGCCTTATCCAGTACTGTATATATACTCTGCATACCCCGCCACTCCATCCATTGATATCTATATATACTACAAGTAAGCACGGTTTTGAAAATAGACTTGCCCAAGTGAGTCTTGCCTCTAATCATGATTGACAATGAATGGAAATACTATGACTTTGATATACGACATTGGAGAGTGTAAACTGTGTCGCAGGATTCGGACGGTTTGTTCAATGAACCAGAATATGGAATTTGTGTCTCATTTCCTTTGGATTTGAACCCCAACCAACCTGGAATGGTACTCAGATCCAACACAATTGGACCTGGAGCAACACCAAGGAGTAGTGATCCTCCTGGTGCAGAGCCAATAGCACAATCAAGTAGAGAAATACCGAATAAGTAATCAAATGAGTTGAATTGGTGCTATTTCTCCAACATTTAAAGGCGATGAGGGCAACAAGTCTTACCACTTCTACGGCGCCAGTGAGAGTAGCTCCAGGACAAGATGCTCTCCTGGAAGCAGCATCAGCATGATAGGCTAGATCAGCAGCAACTTCACCAGTCAGAGCATCAGCAGTCTTCTACAAAACAAGACAATGTTAGATGAGCTGAGAACAACCAGAGCGAGACACCGAAATATATGCTGGTAGAAGACAGCACGTCCAAAGTCCCTCAAACCCAAAAGTACAAAACAACACGTACCAGTACTAGGATTCGAGAAGGAGACAAGAAAAATTCATCAGCTGCATCTGCAGAGAAACCAATATCCATTCGAAGTATATTAAACGCTAAAGAAGGGACAAAACTTAGGTGGATTGAGTGTTGAATGCCGATTTTGATGATTTTGAAATTGCGGGCAACGGGCAACCAAATGTTGCTGGTTGCTGGGACCAGAAAGTAAGATTTTGATTGGGAGGAAGGGATTCGCAAGGAGGCTTTGCGATTAAATACCTTTTAAGGAGATTCTTGATGTGTACTATAGGGTCGGAAAGTATGTCCTTTATTAGGGAGGGTCAACGCCTTTTACTAGTTTTTGCTACAAAGAATTATTGGAGCGGGTCGAGCATAAAGGATAATCGGAAAAACGCCAATATATCAAAATAACGGCATAAAATCATCGAATGGTACCTACGTTGTAGTGCTTCTGTGTTTGCTACGGACGGTGTCTGAAGCAACTATGTTTTGAATTCTGAATTTGGGAAGAAGAAACGCGGAGAGAGTTTTCAGAAACGGAAAGGTCTGGCTGAATAAGAAGAATGTTCGACCTTTGAATAAAGGTGATATATAAGGCAAAGGTATTGCTGTACTAGGTTATTTCGCTCTCGTTAGGTTCAGAAGCGGCAGCACCACAGAATTCTCGTTAGGCGCTTCAGTCAGCGGTTGGTTTGGTTGACATCCGTAGTGAGAATGGAATATTTAGAGCGAATAATTCGATTCAAGACTAAGCCTCGACAACAAACATACGTCCGGATTTGTATTTATCGTATTTTGTTCATATCGTTGTGGTTTGTGCCCTTTGGCAATCATTTCGCTAGAAGTCTGTACGACCTGCCAACGGAGATCATATTTACGTAGCAGCGATACAATAATGCTTAATTGATCTCTCCCAAATCAAGTCTTGCTGTGCTGTAATTGTGCCTTTAGATACTGAGCAGTCGACTTGACACATATTGCACTGTTTTGTAGAGAGGCAAAGAGTTACCTCGGTTCAGGATATGCCAGAGTCACGATGAGCTACTAGTCCCGTATCAATTCTTGGATCTCGACGTGATTCTTCCATGCTTTAATGTAGTGTTGCAGCTTTACGATCATTCAGTCAAACTGGCTCAAAAGACCAAGTTTGACAAGCGATTCTGACGTTTTATGAGCTAGATATGCCAATTACGTTGCTCTTGATTCTCTATGTAAGATGTGCCATTGTGGTTTTCAAGCCTCTTAACTCTGTGACAACTTTAGCCAGCTTTGCAACTGGCCGTTCAACTTATAGTCTTTTCTATCTAGCATACCGGCATCTATATACCAAGCGGCTGTACTGTCTACTTGGCTCATCAACTGGCCTCCATATCTATTATCTGACAAGAGCCTCAACTTTTTGTCGACAGTTGCAACCACCAGAAAGGATGAGCAAACGACAGGATGAAAAGCACTTAAATGTGCTAAGAGACTTGTTGAAGAAGGATGAAAACAAGGTATGAACTTGATTTTGAAGAGAAGGGCTACTTGTGGAGGCAATCTCCGACGACATTTGGTGCTGATTGTCTTAATCGGTTTGATGTATCATGCACTAACAGACACTATCTCAATTAGAAATGTTTTGACTGCCCAGCAAAGGTATGAATGGAATCTGAACGTTTCATCCTGGTCAATGCTGCAAAGATCATGAACGGGAGTCTTTTTCTTCGAGAGGCTGATTATTGACTGTTTCTCATTCAATCATAGGCACCATCGTATTGTAACGTTACTATTGGCTCCTTTGTTTGCGCAAGATGCTCGGGGCTATTACGAAATCTAAAGTAAAGTTGTGGTTGTCTGTACCAATCCTGAACACATCTCTAACGCTCAAGTGTCTTAGTCACCGAGTCAAGTCTGTATCAGCTTCCATATTTACTCCCGACGAAATCAAACTGCTGAAACAGACTGGGAACGGAGCGCTGACTACGATATGGCTTGCTAACTATGACAAATTCAAGGACTTTGAACCTGCTGTAGATAGTGATGGAGAAGTTAGGGAATTCATGAGGCAAAAGTACCAGCAAAAGACTTGGTATAGGTCGCCGGTGCCAGGCGAGGTCAAGGAGACGGTATGGACTTGAGAGTTTCGTTAAAGTTCTTGGTGGGTTGCACTGACGAACCTCTCCTTTGATAGACAAGTAACAATAGTAGTACTAGAAGCAGCACCTCTAGTAACACGTTCTCGGCGCAAGTACGTTCTGAAGTGGTGGTATCTGAATCGTCTCATCATAGAAGCTCATCAAATGTCTATTTTCTACGACAGAACTCTGTCAACCTACTCGGTGACTTTGATCCAACCCCAGCGCCACCAGTCCGTAAATCCGAAGATGGGTTTGGCGACTTTCAAGGCATGGGCAATTCGTTTGCTCATATGAGTGTAGGCACTCAGACACCCCAACAGGTCGTGTCGTCGCCTGATTTCTTTGGTGGACTGGCTACTCCACCACCACCGCCAGCATCGAGTAGTGTCTCATTCACTGCGTTTAGTCCTGTATCGAAGCCGCCGGTGGTTGCTAGTGATAACTTGTGGGGTATGGGAAGCGCGTCTGCCACCAGTGTTACAACTCCTGTATCGAATAGTACGCCAGTAAAGTCCAGCGTACCAGTAGATCCATATGCGGCATTCAGAGATATAGATCGTGAGTGTGGCTTGCTTTCGATCGCGGGCATGGTTGGAAGGTTTGCAAAGACTCACACTTTTCTGTGTATAGAAATGGACTTCTTATCGCCACAATCTTATGACGCTGAACCTAGTCTCATGTCCTCCTCGCCGGTATCTTCCTCGTCAACTCCAGCACCAGGCTTTGGATCAATACCATCGACGCCTTCATTCACCGCAACATTCACTACTACCTTCCCTATATCAAGCACCGCTAATAACAGTAACAGCAGTGCACCCAGCATGCCTGTTACACCAATAAGCCAGTCAGTGAGCTTTACCCCTCCAATAAATACAGCTCGTACGACCTCTCAGCCGTCGTTGAATTCACCTCCTCCACCTGAACCATTACCCAAATCACCAGACTTTTTCGCATCGCAGCCTCCATCGTATTCAGTTAATGTTTCACCGTTGGCGGGATCTGGATTCGAGGAATTTACATCGTTTGCAACTCCAGCTGAAAACGTCAATGTAGGACCAGTAACCCCAACAGCACCAGTGAAAAAATCGTCAATTCTGTCTATGTTTACAAACAAAGTAGCAAATGGGGCTTCGTCATCGACGTCCACATCGACGTTCCCGGACTTTGGCTCATTCAGTAATGGTAATGGAACTTCGACAGCAGCAGGTGCCTCTAATAGTAGTTATAGTAATGATGTGATGGGAGGCTTTGGTGACTTTTCTTCGATATCAACAGCTAAATCGAATGCAATGGCATCCAAAACTGCAGATTTGTTAGGCGACGACTTGTTTGATATGCCGAATGTATCACCACCGTCGCTAAATACAAAACCACCAGCATCTTCATTTACTGGATTTGACGTATTTGCAGACCAGCCATCGTCTATGACAAGTAACTTTAATAGTACAAACACTACTCACCTGGCATATGGAGTACCGGAATCAATAACGAGTCCAGTTACACATCAACCGTCATTCGATACCTTCAGTAGACCAGAACCGACTAGCACGTATATACCACCATCATCAGCATCATTCCCTGAATCATCAAAGGCCGTATTCGAGGATTCAAATGAAGGCTGGAGCACCTCCTTCTCGTCATCAACGAATACTGCAGAATATAATAGTAACCCATCACCGATAACAGCATCCAAACCAACTCCAGGATTTGGTGATTTTACCGCATACACAGCAACCACAATCCCACCGATATCATTCCCACCAACATTTAACGCCTTTGCGTCATCGTCATCACCACCAGCTACAGCAACACCATCGCCAAGTATATTAGCATCTCCGACATCTTTCAACTCATCAGTACTATCATCTCCGGCACCGATACAATCTAGCACGTCGTTTACGTTTGGACCCATCTCGACTCCGTCGCCGTTACCGTCGCAGATGAGTGGCGGGTTTGATGCCTTGGATGGTACAGGTAACAGGAAGAGTGGTGACTTCGCCACATTTGTGTCTGCTCCGGCTCCTAATGCGGAGGCTACACTGAAGAATTTGCCGGCGTTTGATAGTATGAGTGTTTGGGGGACTTGAGGTTATAGTAGGCTGTTGGTTCAGGAGTAATAGTTTGCATAAACATTTGCTGTAGCCAGTAAGCCATGATAAGATGATGATATATTTGATGCCTTATTGGATAATAGAATGAGTTAGAATGAGGATAAAACTACTTGAGTGATACAGATAGTATACAAAGCGGATGGATATTTAAATGAGTTCTAAAAAATGTTTCCAGTTCTCGTGTGGTTACTGAGTAGATGGAATCTGCGTCACCGTAGGTGGAATCTGCGTCACCTTCGCAAAGTCCACCTTGATAGTGTTTGTCGCCTTGTACACTAACGGTTTCGCCGATTTCAGATCTGCGTCAGCAGGCATAGGTACTCGTATACAGAATCCAGAAGATCTATGTCCATCTGCCGTTCTACAAGCCCACGAGAGCATGAGATCCGAAGCAACAAAAAGTACTAGTAAACAAAGTTTGATCGTACTTACACAGTATCAGGACACGTAATACACACATCATGCCTCCTCAATCCTAGATCCAAATTCAGTTTACTTAACGCAAGCCCGGGCGGACAATCTATGACGAGTGTGAGTCCATCTAGTCCCTTGTCTACTATGTGAAAGACTGGATGCGGGTGGTCCTTTGGAAGCTCTGGTTTGACTGCGCTTACGCCGTCAGACCTATTCAAAAATAACGACAGGAGGAATGTTACTGCAAGCTCTTTGATGTTGAATCAAGATGTTTGGATTTTGCGTACCAAAAGACCGATCTCTGTTTACTGATACTGGGACTGCTCGTATTCGTTGTTGTACTGCTTGCAACACTAGCTGAGTCACTGTCGGGTGACGATACAGCGATCAAGGGTGTTGAAGGGCTTGAGGTGGAAGCCCTCGGTTCGTCTGAAAACATGTAGAAGCCCTGTCACCAACCACACCGGCAATCATTGAATCTGGGCATAAACAGGAAGACATACCAGCCCCGACTTCCGTTCTCCTAGTTTCAATCACCAGTAGTTGTTTATCCACTGCGTCTTCACCAGCCACTTTGAACGACAGCGACAGATTGGGATGACTGGTACGTGCCAGTATCTTTGGAGCTGGCATCAGTTTGTCTAGACTAGGCAGATGTGTTGCTACATTAAAGCAAACGTGTTAAACAGAGTCGATCCTCACTGTGAATCATCAAATGTCAAGACTTACCTGACATTCTCCTTATCAACGAAGGAGCTGAAGGGAGCGGCGAGGCTGGAGATGCATTCTCCTTTTGTTCATCGGTTGACATTTCTAGTATAGGAGGTAGTGGAGTGTCAAGTCCTTGTCTTTTTTTTTGTGAGGTAAAAAGTCAGCAGCAAACACATTCTTCTAGTAGTAATGACGCTGGGCCTACATTGATGATCTCAACGCACGGGAATCTAGTCCTTCTCGCTGTTGTGATTCTTCTGGGTCTGAGAAGAAACGGAAGTGTCCGAGAGGTTAGGAAACAGCCAGTCAAGCGGGATACACCGAGTTTCCGGTCAGCTTCACGTTGAATTTGATATGTGATACTTCCGAAATATAAAATATCGGAATGACAAGGTATTTCACGCTTTTGCAACCGATATTTTTGGCTCATGCATTTTATTGGGATTATTTTTTTTTTTTTTTTTTTTTTTTTTTTTTTTTTTTTTTTTTTTTTTTTTTTTTTTTTTTTTTTTTTTTTTTTTTTTTTTTTTTTTATTAATTTAATTTTTTTTTTTTTTTTTTTTTTTGGTTTTTGGTGAACCCAAAAAAAAAAAAAAAAAAGGAAAAAATCACATTTTTTTTTTCCCTTTTTTTTTTTTTTTTTGTT
>NW_022158393.1:168592-199254 GCF_006535985.1 Synchytrium microbalum | reverse complement strand
CATCTTGGATTTTTTCCGATGAACTAAAATAACCCTGCCCCTGATCGTAGCTTCCACGAGTAGGGCAACACCACTGAGGAGAACAGTAAGTGAATCTTGAACGCCATTCAAAGAACTAGAAGATTCTACACTGTAAACTAACATACCCGGCATTATTCAAAGGGCATGCCAATTGATTTTGGGGACAAGCCAATCCGTTGTTACAAAGAGACGACTTGCAGATTCCAGAACCACTGGACTTGTCGACGCTCAGGAAGAGGCCGCTTGTCGTGTTGTAAAAGCAGTTTGTCAAGTTGGTCTTGGATCCATACATACAGTCCACCGTTGTAGGGTCAGGGGCAATGCCATCGTATAAAGCTTCGTCTGATAAAAGCAAAAACAGATTTAAGTTGTCAGTGAGGGAGACTTGCTAAACTCGAAAACATGCGCTTTTGAAAACGGTACTACAACTTGTCTTACTGTTGTTATTGTCCAACGGACAGAATCCACCCTTGGGAATGCAGGTACATTTGGAGCTGAGAAGAGTAGCTGTAGCCGTGACAGTAGATGTCGTCGTATCAGTGACAATACAATTGCACTTTGCGGTAGCTGTAGCAATGCTGAAACCTAAAGCGTCGTTTAGAACTTCAGCACACACCAAGATAAGGAGGTATCCAAAACAAACCGTGGGAACATAAACGGGATGGTCTGAATCTTACTAGTTGTAGCAGTGGCTGTCATCAACTTGTCTGTGGTTGCGCATGACAGAGTGGTGGTTTAGGTAACTATTATTGATCGAGATAAGTTAGATATACCATTTCAACACGATCCGTTGGGTGCCCGAACCAAAATGAATACCAGTCACATACGTATTCTAGTAGTTGTCTTTGTTGCAGTAGCAACGCAAGCATTCGTTCCTCCTCCCAACACTGTGGCAATTAGCGTGGAAAAGACAAACAGGCATTTGATCGAGTGCATCATTGCAAAGAAGTGTGATTCTACACAGTCAATACCGTTTATGTAGCCTTGAGAAAGGCTGATGCGTCCGCTAAATAGCTGGAACCGGTTGTTTGGTTGTTTTGGTTGGGGCTGGTTTGGAAAAAATCTTGCTTACATATGGAGCACACGTTTACCCTTCCCCGACACGCTGCACACTGGAGACTGTGAGGAAGGTACTGTATGTCAGGAATGGACTGCATGATACGATTCTTGAACAGGCGATGCGTATTAGATGACGAAACCAGGCAAATCGTAACTTAGAAAATTCTTGTGTTCACTAACTACCTCACCGCCTGCAAGCAAAGCTTGACAACGGGCGACAAACCGTTCTGTGGACGACATTGACAGCCCATGGTTGCCGCTTCACTTCGACCTTGGACCTACGACATGCAGCAGTCGTGAAGCAAACAGTCTTGCTGGACTTGACTTGTAGGTTTTGATGCTGAAATCGGCCTCAATTACGCAAGTTGCCACTAATAGACTGTTTGAGTGGATATTTACCCAAAGAGGCTGTTATTGAGCCTAGTCCTGTTGTGAGGAATACCGAATCTCGAATCTGGCATTGAGTTTGAGGAGCTTGTATTTGTTGGAAAAACCGCCCTCATAATGGAGCTTTGAAAGGGCGATTAGCAGACCAAGCAGTGCTGGTATGCCTCTATGTGTGAACATCATCTTATTAAGAAAGCCAGATGCTTTTAATGTACCTCGGAAGTTCTGGTTGTCACAAGGTTAACATGCACACTAATAGAATGGGGTGCAAGATTGATGAAGAATACCCTTAAATTAAGCTCTCACTCTATTGGCAGTCACCGTCATCATTTCCTCTTGGAAATGTGGAATTCAAAATGTGCATTGCAAAGATGGATCCGGCGAGAATTTCGATTCTGGCAAGGAAAAAGTATTCAAGAAACCACGTCGCCATGAAGTTTGACACTCCTTTGTCAGGAATTGCGTCTATTTCACATTCATGTCGAGAATCTACTCAAGCTTTCACCATACGCTACACCATCAAGGTGTTATCAGATGATGCAGAACAGAAATCACCATCTGTCTCTGGCGAATCCAAGTTTTCTCGTCAAACAGGTGAGAGATCATATGAGTTATTCGTTCTTGACAAATCAATAACTTGTAATTGACCAGTCGTTTGTCTTTGCAGACAGACACCTTTGTTCATCATGGTTTGTGTGAATACTTGGAATGATTTTCTATTCATATGATCAAGTGACATTAGGCATTATTGGTGCACTGTGGATGCCAAATTGGACGATTACGTATATGATGATTGTCTAACTTTGGCAATGGATTTTCGCTACACTCGACAAGGAACCACTGTTGCACCAGCCATCCATACTTCTCCATCAGCCATCTCGACTATTCCAATTCTGTATACTTCCATAATCCACGAGTTATACTGCAATGATTATGTCTCTAATTGTGATTTGAAGCCACTGACCAGAACAGTGACGTGAAAATCATCCCAGTCATAGTCTCCTACTCACACTATCATCACCGTATTCCAAGATGTCATATTCAGAAACCATGCTCGTGATGGCAAAAGCTCAACTGCCGCATGTCCTCCACGTCATCAAATCAAAGTCGATTACTCAAGTGCTTGTACGAAGCTACTGCTCGCATTTGTCTATGGACGAGCTACTGAAGAATGGCTGCCATCAGGAAGAAAAGATGCTAGTCTTCGTATTGAACTGCCCAAAGCTGCTCACCACTTTGAGTTGGGTCTACTCTATACAGCAGTTGCTCAGGAAATCATATCAGGAGACCTGGATGAAGGAAAAGCCATCGTGTATTTGAGCCTTGGTGCCAAGTACCATCGAGACAATTACTCTCTGAAAACCGCTGCCATCGACTCTGTCGTCAACATGGGAAACAGAAAGGCCTTTCTGAAATCAGCAGAGTTCAAGGATTGGTCTAACCAAGCAGAAGCCATGGCATCCATGTTTAATCTTCTATTGGCTGTCAATGAATCGACCTAGATGGGTGAGTTGAAGAGCGACAGTTATGATATTGTGATTGAGCTGAAACTTTGAATACAAGGGCTCTGGAGAGGTAGTCTCGACTAGTCAAGGAATGGTGCAAGATATGTAAAGATATGTAAAGATGGACCAAAAGAAGGCGAAGATAAAACAGATATTGAAACTGACTTAAGCGTTCAAGTAGAATGTCTAATCCTCCATGTTGAACTTGCAACCGGCGAGGGTTTCTTAGCACCTTGAGCGAAACTTTGGCGAAATTTCTCGCTTTCCGAGTCGTTTTCATCAGTTCTCGTCGTTGCTTGTGCTCATAACTGCTCATCACACTTTCTTCAAAAGTCGAATAAACCTTTCACGAGGATGGCAGCTCCCAAATCCGTCCAGCTAGACACGAGCACAGGACCCATAGTAGTGGAATTATACTGGGATCACTGTCCAAAGACGTGTCAGAACTTTTATGAGCTGGTAAGTCAGCAGTGAATCAAACTGTTGAGTGCAATGATTGAAGCTTCAAGCTTATCTGCAATTGCCATAAAATTGATCTATTCTTATTCAATGTAGGCTAAAAGAGGATACTATAATGGATGCAAGGTATGTGTACTGCTTGCTTTGATGAAACATTGAAGACATTTGAAGCTACGTCTGAACGTTGTTTTGGCTAGTTCCATCGCATCATTGCTGATTTCATGCTACAAACTGGTATGCAAAGATTGCATCGCTTTGCTAATAGGTCGCATTGTACTGACTATGAATATCTTTGTACAAAAAATAGGTGATCCAACAGGGACAGGTATGGCCCAAAAGTCGATCCTCAACGAGAGAGTCATGAGCGTCTACATTCAATCCGTTCGCATCTCATACTGATTCATACTCTCTATTTCCACGTGTAGGCCGAGGAGGCCAATCCATATACGGTGAAAAGTTCGCGGATGAGATACATCCAGAGCTGAAACATACTGGTGCTGGTATACTTTCCATGGCGAACAGGTAACATATGATTGCTGCAATCGAATCGGGCTGAATCAAGCGGGCGTTTGGTGTGCTTGGAAGGAGGTCCACCTTTTGGTCTGCTTGGACAATGTGCTCTATATCGCTCTGAGAATCACGCAAGCGTCTCGAAAAGGAGCTCGTGCAAGTTGTGACGTTGATTCATATACAATTTGCTGATTCTACTTTTTTGTCAATGTATAGCGGCCCAAACACAAACGGTTCCCAATTCTTCATAACGCTTGCACCAACCCCATGGCTCGACGGCAAGCATACTATATTTGGACGTGTCGCTGCTGGTATGCCTGTAGTGAAAAGGCTGGGTATGGTACCTACTGATCGGAATGATAGACCTGTTGGAGACGATGTGTTGATTCTGAAAGCGTCGGCTTTGTGACGCACTGTTTTGTATAGTAAATCAATATATTCTTTGCATCATCATGATATTATTACAAGTTTGAGAGGCCAGTATTCCATTGAGCAAGCACGGGGCAGAGCTTCGTTTAATCAAAGAACTCGGATATGTATTCAATGGCGTATGGAACTAGATGAGAGAAGTCTCATAAGGATCACCTGTCTTCTATTTTTGCCCAACACTGGAAAACATACCTGCACGTATTATGGCGACGTACGCAACAAATGTCTGGAAGGTAGCGATTGATTTCGCTCTCATTTCATCGGCTTCGGCCTTTGAGGGTGGTGGAGGTTGAGTACCGAACATCGTGGAGTTGGTTCCTTGTATCTGTGTTGCGGGTTTGGACGTTAGAGATGTTGGATGTGTTTGATGTCTCATATCACTGGGAATCGATAATGCAAAAGAGCAACGGCAAAGCGATTCAGAAAGGGAATATTCGATCGTAAACGATTCCATTTCGTCTTGGCGGCTCGAAATCAAACCAAACTCAGCATTCCGAGATTCAACCTGCCAGCGAGCTACTTACGAAATCTGAAAAGAGGTGAGAAAAAGGATTAATTGATTGATTGTGCTGACTGGCTACAAGAATATCACGTCGTATCAACCACTTACATTAAACTGTTTATGTTCTGTGTTTGCTGCTTGAATTTGAATTGCAAAAAAAATCAGACGGATAGCTCGAACTCACCAATACCCACCGATTACATATAGACACGTTTCCAATTGTGGAGGATCACGTAGATCCATCTGCGGCTGCCGCGTCAGCTGAGAAATCCGTGTACAAGGTGCGACAGTTGGTGTCGTCGTGGTTGCCGAGGTACGCAATGTCGCATTTCAGTCGTCTGGCTCGTTTAAAACGGATGGCTTGAGTATTCATATTCAGAACATGCTAATTATTCTCTTATATACACATAGTCAACCAAAAGATGCCTCAGCAAGATCAACATCAGATCAAGCACCAGTCAACCTGTACAAGCAGGCTTCATCAAACAAGCTAAGTCTGGTTAGGAGTCGGATTGTGTCTCGGGCTGGTAAAGATGCTGAGGCTGGTAATGGTGGTGGTAAAGGAGGTGCTGGTAAACAGACTGGTAATGGAATAGCGGAAGTGATCTGGTTTTTTGCTCCTAACTAAAACCATCGCAAATGCAGGTGAAGAGGACTCCAAAGTATCCATGATGTCGAAATCTAAACGGCCTGCTGCTTCGAGTGTGGTTGATCAGTATGCGGCAAAGAAGAAGCAGAAAAAGGTCAAGAAATTGGAGAAGGAGGGTGGTGGTGGTGGTGAGGATGGCAAGTCATGACGAATTGGTTAAGAGACCCTTTTCGGATTTCCTTGTAGACTCGAACTATTGTACATACTTGTAAAAAACACTAGAACTCGCATTCCATAGGCAAGGTCATGCTTTGATGGTCTTTTTTGACATTCCCATTTTTCAAACATACATGAGGAGGGACCCTCAAAGTCTACAAGACGTGACAGTATAGACGGGCATGCACTGCTTTAGTGTTGGATGATCTGTAAACTTCAAGCAGATGAAGAAGGCACAGGGGGGAGATCGCCGTGATGGGTGGATCAAGTCAAGGCCATGACATACGGTGGAGGAGCAAATTCTTTTGCTTGTCTTGTTTAGCATATACCACTGCGAATAATTACCTCGAGAGACACATAGAAATCGCATTTCAAACACAAATCGCATCCATTGACAGAACGCCTTAATTTTCTTCGCATCCTACATTTATTTCAAATCCTCTGCAAAACATTTATTTCCTATACCTCACAACACCCTCCTCCACCACCAAACACAACCCATCAAATAAACAAATCCAACTCCCCCCTCGCATACCGATTCTTCCCATAATCCTCAATCCTCGGATAGTACGCAACAAGCGCATCCTGACTTCCAATATAAAGCG
Organism: Synchytrium microbalum; assembly: GCF_006535985.1. Lineage (NCBI taxonomy): Eukaryota > Fungi > Chytridiomycota > Chytridiomycetes > Synchytriales > Synchytriaceae > Synchytrium > Synchytrium microbalum. Next base: position 192,972 of record NW_022158393.1, on the reverse strand, counting down.
AGTTAAACACCTTCCAGTAAATCTCCCGCACCTTCCTTGCAGGATGATACAACCCCTGCAACACATATTGTAATACCACAGACGGTCCCAAGGCACATCGTAGCCCTTCAATGGCTTCAAGTACAGCATTGATTACGTGTGGAGATGTTTCGAAGACGTTGGGCCATACGTAATTCAATATATGGAGGAGTGCATCTTCACAGCCAAGACCAACGACTCCACAGGCGATGTGTTTAACGGTTGTACATGCAGTCTGGCGATGTACGAGATCACGGTCCATGAGCGCATCTTCGAGTAGCGGTGCGACGGCATATATATAATCTTTTCCCATTTCTCCTATATACTCGAATAAAAAGGATAGAGATTTCAAGACTCCGTTCTGTACGTTCAGTTCAGGTACTCGGTATTCATTCATGAGTGCTGGTAGTACCGTAAACGGTGCACAAGTTTCAGCTACGATGGCTATTGCTACAGTCGTACATACACGGTTTTGACGTTCCTGTACTTTGAGATTGTTGAGCAGCGTTGCAAGTACATCTTGAGGTCCAATGGCTTTAGCTATATATCCAAAGGTATTGACTGCTGCTCGTCGAATTCCCTTTTTATGAGCCTTGAGGAGTTCAAGCAACTCGAAACAGATTCTCATCCATTCTCGAGCTGATACAAACTCGGCTCCTCGATCTGCTACACGACCTACGAGATCTATACAATTCTCTTGTACTTTTTCGTGTCGATTCTTTAATATAGGTGTGAGTCGTGGCAATAAATCTTTTATCGGTGGTGTCATGGAGCCCATACCAATGACATTGACTATAGCCTTCAGTCCACCTAATATACTGCCCAACACTTCAGGGTATTCTTCTCCCAAGTATTCATACAATACGACACCTAAATGACCCATAAGTTTCTCCTCACCACATTGCTTCATGACTACTGCAATACGTGATACCAAGTCGGCAGCTTGTTGTCGTACTTTGGCAGACTTGTTGTTGAGTCGCCATAAGATAGTCGAAGAGATTTGAGGCAAGTATGGTTTGACTCTCATACCAAGGGAATTTACTACAGTACCAAACCCATTCAAGACTACAATATCTTCAATAGTCTGTTCTTGGAAGCACGTTACGATACCATCTACTAACAGCTCTTCCAATCTCGCATCTACATCGGCAGTTCCCAGTGTAGATACAATCTTGTCAATGGTTTCCATCACCATCTTTCGATATGGTTCGGATTCATCTTTCAAATCTTCGACTATACGACCAACTATTTCCGTGACTCCAACCTTTTGAGCTAGTTCTACGGTTGTTTCTACTACTTGTTTATAGTTTCGTCGATCAAGTGCCATACGACGAACCCAGAAATTCTTGAAGAATTCAGGCAAGATTTGTGCCTTGATATAAGGTGCCTCGACACCGTCAGTTCCAGCACATTGTTTGACGACTTTGAGTACAATCTAATGGTGTGAGAAGAGTTATTAGTCTCGTTGAAAGAGTCTGAACGATCTGAAAAAAATGAGAGAGTGGTTTGGACAAGGCAGAAAAAGATGACAGTGCACTGACTACTCTGATGACAGTCAGAAGTTTCTCAAACCATCTCGAAAACACGACTCCCATTAGATATACATACACGTAACACCACCACCAACAACCATCTCCACCCAAAACTCCTCCAAAACAAGAAACAAAACAAGAAACAAAACATCCCGTCGAATCCAACCATTGCAACACGCACCTTCTTCATCTCCTCATCAGGCGACTGAAACTCCCTAATCAAGATATGCATAACCTCAATCGTATAATGATTTGCATATTCAGCATCCATCAATGGTATAATATATCCAATAGCTTTCAAGAAGGCTGCCAGTCCCTTCCCCCTATGTGCCTTGATCCCATCCCACAATGGTCGCAGCACAGAATCAAAGCTCTCGATACCGTACGGAGCAGCTGCTTCAGCCAGTGCAGCAACAGCGAGAGCGGTGATTGTTCGTACTTTTTGCTGATCGTCTGTTAGTCCGTGATGGATTGCATCTACAAGTGATTTGAGATGCGGGAGGACGGCACATCCCATGAGAATGGCGACTTGTTGGATGATTTTTATACCAGTGTGTCGTGCCTGCCATGATTTCTTTGATTTACAAACTGCTTTTAGGAAGGGGAGGAGGGCTGGGATACCTAGTGCTGATGCTACGACAGAGAATGCTCGTGCGGTGGTATTTCTGACGTATTCATCTATATGGTCTATATCAGGTCGCATGGTTGCAATCATGGTTGCGAGACCAGCGGCTTTGGAGAGGTTGGATATGATTTCTCGACCTTCGACACGAGCATAATAGTCTTCGTCAATCAATAACGGTTCTATGACTACGAGGATTTTGTGGACGTATGGTCGTACGAGATCGTCGAGTTTATACAAGATACGGTCAATGACCTTGACGAGTAAATGACGTTCTTGTTCTTCCAAGTTGGGCGACATGAGTAGTGGTAGTACCTGGTTGAATAATGGTCCAGCACCGAATTCTCTAGCTTTATCGGTAATTTGTCGTAGTGATGATTTACGCATGGGAGGAGTTCCATTCTTGATTTTGAGTAAAAGTCTCATGATTTTACGTTCCTTTAATTCTTCGACTGATAATTCGGCATCATCCTTCTTGTCGAGCAGTTTACCAAAGTGCTGCATATCCTCAGGCTTGAAGAATTGCAAGCCATCTACACCATCGATACTAGGAGCCATATCCATTGACATTACAGTTTCATCCTGCATGACAAACCCACCACCCATACCAGCCATTGGAGTAGGAGTAGCCATCAATTTACGTGCAGGTGTTCGAATGGGAGCATACGATGATGGAGGATCTAGTATTTTATAACCAGTGGTAGGAAACATGGCATCCAATTCATCATCAGACAAGGGACGATTACGGACATCGATTTCCCGTTCCCATCGCATAGCATTTGCGGCTTCTGGAGTCATTGGTACTTGCATGGGAGTCATCATTCCTAGATTACCCATTGGAGTGGCTGCGAATTGCATGCTTGATGATGTGGCACCTACAGGAGTTTCATCCCACCTAGATCGTTTGGGAGTGGCTGATACTTGCTGACCAGAGGGTGTAGCATCCCATCGACTAGATAGTGCAGCGGCGGCTTTACCATCCATGGTTGGCGTTTCATCCCACCTATTCTTCTTTTTAGGTGGTGGTGCTACGGATGCTACAGAGGATGCCGAGTCATCGTCATCCCATTCAGAATGTATAGGCTGTGTAGACACGTCTGATGGAGCAGGAGATTGTTCCGTAGCCGTAACATCCCATCGACGTTTCTTGCTAGCATCTAGAGTGGTTGCCTGCTGCGACGATCCATTCTCTTTAGCTTCCTGCTCCTTTCTCGCAATCCTTTTACGAGTGTCAGCTTCATCACGATCCAGTTCAGCTTCCCGAATGACTTCACTATACGTCCTAGCATCTGCACTACTACTTTTACCACCATCAGCAGCAAAAGCATCGACACGTTCAGGCGACAATTGACGATTCAACCGCTTCTTCCTATAATCGTCTTCTCGATCGATGATACGTTTGGACGTAGATATACCAGCGAATGGATCTACGTCATCGTCCTGGTCTACTACGTCCTTCATGGCACCTTTTGGAGCAGTGTATGATGCGAGTCGTTTCGACTTTTGGGCATAGTTGTCTTCGTCGTCGTCATCGTCTACATCCATTCGTGTGTCGATCGAGTCTACATAGTCGTCTCCGCCACCTCTGCGTGGTTTTGACGAGTAGATGTCTGTGTCGAATGATATGGAGCCCATCATGGGGACTTTGTCTGATGGAGCAGCACGCTGTGAGGCATTGCCATCAGTCTTTTTCCTTGCTGCTTGTAGAGCTGATATCTCTCGTAGAGTGTCGTCTATGGATATAGAGAACAATGGTTGGTAACTAGCACAGAATGTTGCAAACTTATATCGAATTTGATGATGATGATACATACCTTCATCAGCCATACTGGGTATTTCCTTGATGTTCTATAGTATATGATATGATACCTGAAGTCCGCAGCAAATGGAATAGCTGTATTCAGCTCGTTCTGCTCGATTCCTTGTTTTTTAGTTTTTTGGGAAGTTTGGATAAGGAGAGCTTAGTAGAATACGTAAGATATTGGAATGGAACAGAGAATACACGTATTAAATTCATACCGCGTTATTACCTAATGCTAGGCAACTCACGTCCCTCTTGATCAATGAAAGTCAAACAAAACATTGAAAATGGGCTTTACTTTCGTGATTCAACTCTTATCCAAAGAAGGTCAACTCGGATGTATCCATTCTGACACGTATAAAATCATTCCGCTGTCTCAGATCTCTGCCTCGAGCTTTACATAAACCAAAGCAGACATCCTCTGACAATTCAAAACATCTCGAAACCAAGCATCTTCCAAGAACGAACGTCAACGCAACAATGGAAGACGATGAGCTAGCAGCAATTAGAGCCAAGCGAATGGCTCAATTAAAGGGTTCAAGTGGTGGTGCTCCTGCTGTAAGCTTGCAATGCAATCTTTGCCCTGTCGATTTTTTTGTTGCCTGTTTTTGAAACAATGGATATACCAACATAATATCATATCCTCATAAGGGAATGACTGGCCTCCCACCTGGCATGAACATCCCTGGCATGACTGGTGGTCAGGGCCAAGGAAATCAAGCAGAGGATGCTGAAAAGAGGAAGCAGATGGAGGAAATGAGGAGGACTATGGTATGGTGTTGTCTAGCATGATGGACACTGATTATGCTGTATTTGAACTGATTCCATTGTGTCTTTAGCTAGTACAAATACTTGATAATGATGCGAGGGAACGATGTATGTAGGAGCATGCACAAAGTTGAACTTATAAAGATTTGATCATTAACTTTTCTCGCTCCTTTAGTGGCACGAATCTCAATAGTGAAACCAGACAAGTCAAGAGCTGTAGAAGATTTGATTATTCGAATGGTATGTTGGAAGAGCTTGCCTTTGTAACAGCAGAATGCCACAAAACACCACACGACAAAACGAGACCTGATTTCTAAATGAGATATTCCCTCTCTATTCGTACAGGCACAAACAGGACAGCTACGCTCCAAAGTCAACGAAAAACAACTAATCGACATGCTTGAACAAATAAACTCGTCCTCAAAACCTGAAACCAAAGTCAAGGTGGCTCGTCGCCGTGACGATGACGATGATGATGACGAAGATTATGGGTTTTGAGAGGAATGTTTCAGTTTGGTTGTCATGCACTTTGTAATATAAGGAACTAGCTTTTTAAAATATCACGAGAGGTTTTAGATCAGTATTGTAGGTGTGTTGACGTGGCTAATTAACTAATTGACACCACGATGTATACTTCTAATTCTGCCAGAATTTTTTTGCGTCTGACTCGTCTGCTGTGTGTCGCTGCCAGAACTAGAAAATCGAAAATCAAGTGCTCACAATGAGCTTGCAAATATCCGTACCAGTCGCTCCACTCCCACAAGCAGAAATTGATGCATACACTGATCGCATTGGAGGAAGCCCAGTAAGTACCTCTTAAATGCTCTCTCTGCACTCCATGATCATCATCTCAACCTTTTTTTTATTCTTTATTACAGGTCTGGCTACGACACCACCCACCACCAAACCACATACCAACGTGCTCATCATGCACATCCCCTCTCTTCCTCATCGCTCAAATCCAAGCTCCAAACCCAGACCGGAAGACCATGGGCAGAATCTTGTATGTCTTTGGATGTAATTCACGAGTGTGTATGAAGAGGCCTGGGAGGTATACGTGTGGAGTTGTGCCGTCTTTATGCGATGACAGGCAACTGAATGATCTCTTTTGCTATTTAGTTGGAGAGTGTTGAGAGGACACGAGTATGTCGAGCCTCGAGAGAGGGTTGAAGTCAAGCCTGCTGTTGAGGTGGATGAGAAGCCTAAAGTTGTGGCTACTGCTTCAACTTGGGCGAATACATTGTTTCCTGTGAGTGGGATGCTGGGATCGCCAAGTAAATGTGAATGAGAAACTTACAGACACCCTTTTTTGGCACTTTTCAGGCTGTCGATGACTGGGCCGATGATGAACCAGCTGCAAGCAGCAGTGTGAATTCTCTTACGAGTGCGCTGGAAATCAAGGATCTGCTTAAAGCTAAAGAGGATACTGTCGTGTTGGAAGTGGGGACTGTGAGGAGTAGTTGTAGTGTGAAGCAGGATGCAGAGAGTAACGCATTGCCGAGTGCGGGTATGGTGGCTGCTACTGCGGAGATTTGCGTAGAGCCGGTGATAAATATTCCATCTTCAGGTATCCGTGGCGCACCTCCTTTGACTTTTTTGGCACCAATAAAACCGCAACAAGAAAATCCATACTCAACTCTTATTTGCATAGCCTGGACCCAACTCCCTTCCTTCCCACCCCACTCAATCGAATTCTACACCCCAGTACCAACCAAACCCGACGACTTCTCGCACGAGCAGTCCCTACTATCCGAATACCAAAAAACAGCCAAGGATTTCGAAGCACCGTCATCAGACAACGGTACATCCGCATGGGCACCAGAATCATACGAAAAGAATTACGCAAAAGGAGTTGACAAACTCCTCCACAAATTCCTCAAAACAGTCACTGCAGAGGACGCCAGTCAGTGTATCCGATACCAGTTTAACGGAACCCCGTTACTGTTTTGTGGAGATGACGTCGCTGCTCAGGTATATAGTAAGAGCATACCGCCGGCATGTGAGAACTGTGGCGCTGCAAGGGTATACGAGTGCCAGCTCATGCCTGGGATATTGTCTGTGCTGCCGACGGAGAAGTTTGCCGGTGGGAGTCACAAGGGGAAGAGTCCTGAGAAGGTACAGGATTTCAATACGTGGTTGGAGGCTAATGCACAGGGGATGGATTTCGGGACTGTGCTTGTGTATACGTGTGGTGCGGATTGTGTGAGTGGGGATTTGGAGGCAGATGTGGCATATATGGAGGAGCATGCTGTCGCGCAGGTTGAGAGCATTGGATGAAACACACTAGTCGCTTTTTTTTTTTGTTGCATTGATTTGCACATAATCTGGTGTCCTGAAAACAGAAACCTCATATTTACATACTCACATGTAAAAAATTGTATTTGTATATCTCATTAAGCTATAAAAAATGTTACTACTCCTCCCTCAAAAACCTCTCCACATCCCCAATCTGCTCCACCTTAACCAGCGGCGGCGCATGTCCAATCCCCGCATAAGTAATCAGCCGCGCCTTAGGCCCTCTCTCCGTCATCTCCTTTGCCGTCTCGCTCAACAGCACATCAGACTTCTCCCCCCTCAGCAACAGCACTGGACACTTAACCAAATCGTAGATAAACCACAGGTTGACATCCACAGCATTCTCCATCCCATGCGCAATGTTGGGATCGTGCGCGAGTCCGAACGTGCCGTCAGGGTTGGTGCGGTGGCCGTATGTCACAAAGTGCTGCCATTCTTCATCTAGGGTGTTAAATTAATTTGTTGCAAAAGTGTGTGTTAGCATACAGTGTATTGGAATTCCAAACATTAAGGCAAAGAGCGTTACCAGTAAGTGTACCAAACGGGTATGTCGTTTTGAAATACGTTTCAACACCCTTCAAGTCCGGAAACGAATACGATTTCGCCACGTAGCCGTGTATCCTCTTCAGCGCCTCTGCTTTCGAGAGCGGTCCGATATCGTTCAGGACAAGTTTCCTGATCTGGTTGCCAGCTGGAATGAACCGGTTGTGTAAGTACCGTGCAAAGGAAAGTGCTGCCCCAGTCTTGACGAACTTGCAAAGCAATAACATCACAACAAACTCACGGGCAGCAGCAGTCATCATCCCCATAAACCCGCCCATTGACGTCCCAACCCAGTTGATGGGACCAAGCAATGCGGTTAGATGGGCAGCAATGCTTAGATACAGTGGGAAGCCATAGTCCTCTTTGTGAGGCAGATCGGGCGATGTGCCACGGCCGGGCATTGTTGGGCAGTAGACAGCGGAGCTTGTGGTTGCTGCGAGGTGGGCAGCGAGTTTGTCAAAGTCTCGTCTATAAGATACGGTGTGAGCTTTAAGTGTAACGTGTGGTGATGATGGTTGATGCTACCCGTTACGAGCGAGACCATGGCAGCAGACAGTTGGGATTCCTTTAGCGGGTCCACGCCATATCTGTGAGATTGGTTGCGGACGTGTTAGTGTACTGTTGAGTGGAAAGGAAGCAGCAATGTCCCAACAACACGAATTGTGAGTCGACAACCAAATGTGAATATAAAGAGAACGACGGTTTTGCATACCATGCATGATACTTTGATGAAATTACCGCGTGCCGTTAGCACAGATAGAGTGGTTTCCTCAGACGTGACGCCAGACATGTCTCTGTATTATATCAAGATGTTCGCTGCTAGGAGAAGTAAACCAGGTCGAAATTGGTACATGACGCGTTAAATGACTTTGAAATCAATACTGTATGTCTATACTCTATTGACCGCATACTGAATTCAACATCTTAAATCCAATTCTTTCTTGAACCAAAAAAAAGCATCAAAACACCAACAGAAGCTATCAGGGAACGAAAATGCAGAGCAGTATGCGAGCTCCCATGATGAATACCTTGTCTAGAGGATGTAAACAGGCTAGGATACCGTCTCTCCCACTGCCTGGTATCAGCACGGTAAACCGATACTCGACATCCAATGGAGACAATAATAGCAGTAGTAAACAGCCATCACCTATAATACAGCAGGGAGAAGCAGCACAGCCATCTACATCAGATGCCCATGCATCATTCATATCGGATGCACCATCAATACCACCAGCCAAAAAAGCTAAACGAACAACAGACTTCATCATGCAGTCGCTCATGAGACTCGAAACAAAACAAACTCAGGCATCGCTATTCAATCTAGACTCGAAATTCAAACGCAGTAATACTAGTACCAGCAACTATCCATCCCTCGTAAACCCACACCCAAACAGTACCAACACAAACAAGCCAGCATTCACACACGAACCCCCATCATCAGAAACACCAATGTACCGTCTCCACATAAACGCAGGTCGCAACAACACCCTCCTCACCCTCGCATCACACGAGGGAAACGTATTATGCTGGACGTCGTCTGGCAGTGTAGGGCTCCGTAAAGCAGCACGAGGAACATCAGATGCTGGGTATCAGGCTGCTGTATCGCTCACGGAAAAGGTTAAGGCGAAGGGGATTAGTATGGTGCCGCAGATGCATGTTATCCTGAAGGGCTTTGGACCGGGACGCGAACAAGCGTTTAGAGCCATTCGGATGGGAGTGTTGAAGATTGGGAGGATTTCGGATGTGACGCCGATCAGACATGCTGGGTGTCGGCCGAGGGGGAAGAGGTCATTGTAGGTTGAGCGTGTGGTGTGGAGGTGGTGTTGTTGTGAGGGTTAATGCATTGAGAGTGTATATAGTATAGTAGCTCAACAATGGTGGCATCAACTCAACTCTTGAGACTCTTTACGAGCTTTTAGCAGCTTTTTTTGTCTGTCAGAATTTGATACGTGAACAAGCGCAATGCCACTCAAACCCCTTTTTTCGAACTTGGGTACGTAACTTATGAATCAAACCGGATATGAATTCATGATGCAGAAATTGGAGAACTAGCTGAATGTCTAGTCACAACTGTGGTGAAGCACAATTCATACTCACAAATAGGGGGTTTTTTTGCTCGTTTATGCTGCTTTCTACTCCTGATCAGGACTAGCAAGCTACTGCACCTCGCAAAAAACCACCTCTGAACGGTATTCAAATGCATTTTCGAGTAAATCACCACCACCCGTTCAAGTTCACAAAACGAATCTTTCAATCATGAGCTGTAAAACTACTAAGATGGCCTTATATATGAAATCTGCTCAACGTCACCACGAAAGCATTCTCTAGCTCCATTGGTATCAAGTTGCCCGGTTTCGCAATTCGTCTCGCAACCATGGTGAACTACTCAGTGCATTTTTTTGTTTCTGCTCTGAAGGCAACAGATTCAATCTTGCATTGCTTTTACCAAAATGCCATTCATTTCAAATTGCTTCTTGTCGGTTACAAAGTGTTTGGATTTGGATTTGTATACACACAGTGTAAGTTGCTCACCAGATCAAGCGCTGACAGCACGGTTCATAGTAGAACATGTCAATGAGCAGCAGCGACTGTGAAGCTTCAGCATTTTTTCTAATTAGAAGACCTTGCTTCGCTACGAATAAAATCCCATCAAATTACTAGCACAATGTGTACCTCGTGCTTCTCGCAGTGCATCTGTCCGAATCCAAACTTGGTCGTCCATGTTTTTTGTCGCTCACAAACAGCAACTCGACACCACATCCAAATCCATTCTGGATTCTTCTTCCATCATATTTCATTTTCAAACTTTTTCTTACCAGATACAAGTTTTTTCGTTTTCTTTTACAGAAAATATACACACACAAGCATCTCGCTCACCAGAGCAAACACTTGTCCACCGGGTTCATATTCGAACCGGCTGGACATGAGAAAGTCTTGGCAAAGTGTGGAGAGTCTGATACGACTCCATTTACACGGAATCGGCCCTATCAATAAATTCCAACGTCCTCGTTAGCAAACAAAAAAAGTGGTAAAACAAGCTAACAATGTCTTACAGGCGAATGCGGATCCGTCCTCAATCTCACAATACTTTGCTGTGGAGTCACAGTTCCACACCAAACTTGCGCAAACGAGATGTAAAAGAGCTGGTCGCGAGATAGTTGAGTCAGACCAGGCATTAGCAAGTTGTTTGTGTTTGGATCCTTGGCTAATTCCATTTGATACGACTCGTAAGATCTCATGATGCCGTTATCAGCTAGATTTTCGCTAGTGATAGGTGTAGAGAGGTTGGTGAGTGCGACGGTACATGTCATGAGAGAGAGGTCCAAGTTTTGTGTTGTAATCGTAACTAAAGAAGCTCGAACATTCTTTTGCTACTCACCCAAGAGTCAACTCTCCATTAAGATGCTGAGGCACTCCAGAAGGATCCAAGACTGTATAATTCCCATATTGGTCAACGAAACAAGTAGCCAGCTCTGCGTAACGGACGAGGTCACTAAGAATCGACTGTAATAATAAGTTCGCGAAATGCACTTACTTTCAAACTCAACAGCAGTAGCATTCGTCCACCAGTCTCGCAGCCTGCCTTTAGAATCAAACTCTGAAAAAACACAAGGATTGGAAAGTCTTTAACTTTAGTTGCCAACAAAAATTAACAACTCGATAAGCCTCAACAGGCGATTTAACTTGCCTCTCCCGTTATTGTCAAATGCATGAGTCAATTCATGACTAAATCAGCGAAAATCGGGTCAGGGAAAAGTCGAAACATTCCCAGCAAACACCAAATGATATCGGGAAGCCTCGTCATTCTCTCGTTACCTAATAACAGAACCGATGCCTCCATAATTCAGATATACAGGGACGCCGTGACCGTAGAAACCACCTTGAAGGATTCCAGCTGGGAATACTATTTCGTTAAGTCTACAAAAGCAAAAAACAGTCAGGATATGTTCAGTCACCAGTGATATATAAATTATTGGCTACCAACTCCACTACTCACGGAGGATTATAATATGCATTCACCGTCGCAGGCGACATGTCAAACTCATCGAAATCAACAGGCTTCAAGATATTAGCGAGATTGTCTTGAGTCTCCCATTCCGTACTCTTGAAAAAGTTTTCAAAGTACTTGGCAGCCTGAAAGTCAATCAACCCGTTATATTTGGCTGCCACGTCGGTTGGATTCAGGATATAGTCTGGATATCCTATCTTGCGGCGTAGCGTCTTGACTTTTTCGATAGCTTCTTTACGTGTTTCGGCGTCAATCCATGGCAAGCTCTGTAATCGGTCAATCATTGACTGTTTTACGTTATCGATTCCTCGCTCTACTGCTAGTTTTGATTCCGCTAGTTTGAGACAGGAAAAGTGAGATTTTTGATTGAGCAAGGCGTAGAACAAAAGGCGACTGTCAATTACAAACAATCAGCTCAAACTTGTTTAGAACTCGTTCCAACCGCATACCTCCAAAAGCCTTCTGAACAAAATACTTGCCAACAGGCATCCCAACAATCCCATCCACCGTCCTCAAACAAGTCTCATATCGAGGTGGTTCAACCAAACTACCAGTCAATTGAGCCTCAATCTTTCGAATCGGTGCTCGTATAGTAGCCGACGATACTTTGGCATATCTTTTAATCAAATGCCACAGCATGTAATTCTGTAGTGCGACGGGTTTGGTGCTTTGAATTACGGCTGTGAGATTCGAGTAATATGATGGTGGTTCAACGATTACGACAGTGTTTGGTTTGTTGACGTCTGGGAATTTCGCTTTTGGGAATCGTGTGCCAAAGTACGTGTCCCATACAATTGAGGAAGAGAGTGTGGCGAGTTGGCTGATGTTGTATGGGTTGTATGTGAGGCCGGGTGTTTGCAAGTCGACGCTACATGAAAGAAACAGAGTGTCAGGTGAGCAAAGAAGACGACAATACGAAACTGCATACAATAATTTACTTACGGATCCCAAGAAACTTTAGCGACTGCTTTCTCAAATGCCACAACACCAGCTCCAAACCCACTAACATTCCAAGCCACCAATTCACTCAACGACAAGAGCGACGCAATCTCATCGATACCAGACTGATACACGGCAAGAACCTTATCATCCTTATAGTAGTCTTTAGAAGGCAGTCCAAGTCCACTCTGCGTCATCGTAATAACATTGACTTCAGGCTCCTTTGCATCTGGCCCAACATACAAATCAAAAAATGGTCCTAACCCATAGTCATGCCAAAGCGCAACAGCTTTCGTGAAATTGGCACTTGATATTTTGCCTTTTGTATCAGCAAGCGGGAAGTACTGCGATGCCTGTTTGATTAAGGCTTGGAGCGGTGCTGCACCTCGAGCATCAATTGTGGTTTCGTTCATACACGACTTGTACAGGTTTTGGATGTTTGTGAATATGGTTTTATCGGCTTTTTGTTGTTCTGGGTCGGTAAGGTTTGGGTCTTGAATGTATTTTGATTCAAGGACGGTTTTGAGGACTAGTTGGTTTTCGTCTTGGAGGTCATCGAATGTCCCAATGCGTGATTTCGATGGTGGGAGTGGATGAGATTGGATCCAGCCTGCGCAAGAGTACTCGTAAAAGTCGTCTAGTGGTTGGAAGCTGAATGAGCGTTTTGAAATGAGTAATCCTTACAAACAAACAAAAAAAGGACAGGTGGAGAGCAGCTATACCACAAGGATCAACAGTAGCATCCATAGCTTTAATAATCCGTGCTGATGCAACAACACATTCCGCAGTCAAACATGGCATCTCATTCTACCAAAACGACAAAGAGAACTATCAATTAACATTCCAAACATTCACAACCGTAATTCTGCAAATCGGCTCAACCCACATCTTGATCACGACCAGGCGCGACAATCCACAACGCAAGAAATCCCAATATGGCCAGCACCACGGCTAGCACAATCCAATAAGCGCGTTTCGAGCTGGCTTCGAATCTTTGGCGTGTTGATGATGACTGGTTTTCCAGAAGTGGAGCATCTTCGGACGTGTCTGGAGCACGTTGTTGAGACATTGTATTCTAAAGTTCGTATATAATGTTTAGAAATTGTAAGTGGGAAGTTCATTGACGTGTTCGTTAAGCTTACAATTCAACGCATTAAATCATAATCAATAGTGAACAATCAACGGTATAGCGTCAACCGATTTCAAATGAAATGGAATAATTACCTGGCTATGAATTAAATCCTTCAACTCAATGTCACCGTCACGATGTCTCGGGCTTCTTTGCCGTAAAGCTCCTGACGCCAGAGTTTTGTGTTTTTGCAGAAATATGACGCGTCGATGTCGCTTTTGACAAGTTGGAATTGTTTCGATCATAACGTATCGTGAACGCTTCAAATATCAAATAATCCAGCAATTCAAAACTATTTCGATACGTCTTCCTTTGATGTTGAAACTTGCTGTCGAAACCACCATATATTATTGGGCGTCAACATTACTATAGTATACGAACTCACAACCCTCTATTAAAATATAACTTCTCAACCGGCCGTCCAGCCGAATCCTTGAGTCCTCTGAACTTTGCTTCCAGAGAAGCAACAGAAATCTCTGCCCTCTGTGGAAACAGGGCCACGGCACACGGTAAAGCTGCTGCCAGAGACAGTGTTATCGTAGCTAAGAGAGAGATATGTGAGTATCTTGTTGAAGAAATAGTCGCCAAATTATAATGGTGGTATACCCAGATTGATGGGAGCTGCAAGACGCGGGTTATTCCTAAACCAGGCCTGAGTTTCCAGCTTTGATAGGATGTATCCCGGCACCATTAGGGCTGGGAATGCTGTTGCGATACGTGATATAGCGACCTAGCACGAAAAAAGGTCACTCGGGCGTGGCAATGAACACACAATACCAACAAAACTCGTACCTGACTAACAGCCATCCACCCTGCCCGTGTCGAAGCCCCCACAGCTTTACCCTCTGAATCAGTCACTGTTATACCATCCCTGCATATAAACCTAAGTTAGTTCCTCTGAATTGACCACTTAATGGGCAGTATCTAGTACCTCAGTTCTTTTTGCCTCATCAAAAACACATTAACGGTACCAGCACCGGCCACAGCAGCGAATGGCACCATGCGAGAAATCAAGGCTCTGGTCGCCGGCGACACGTTCTTGATTCTCTTTACGTACTCGTTCAGGCCAACTGCTATCCCACATGATGCGAGTACTGCAGATCCGTATGATGCTATTGTGTGATAGTGTTGAGACAAGAATGAAGCCGAGTGAAGCCCTGCTGAGCTTACCAGCCACTTCAGAAGTTTCCAGCTTGGTGGTCTTGTTGGCATTAAAGTAGTTAAATGCGACACTAGTAGGCAAGTTAACCGTGAGAAAAAAAATCGCTACTAGGACATATGCATAACTGGAATCTCTCAATTCTTTACTTGACGCTCTGATTCATCCACTGCCAAAAGATAATCGACCCCATTCCAGGATTCGGTACAAGCATGCCCATAATAATGGCTACATTCGTTGGCACAAAACATGCCATTCTGAATGGCAGGAATACTTTTTCACCCGTGTCTGGGTGGAAGGTACTATCAATCACTACATTTGAAGGAAAGGTGATGTTCAGTGATGGAAGACTGGTTTTTTGTCGGTTGGGTATTGAGTATTTTACGTTTCTTAGCATTCCATAGCATTTCTTCATCCACATTTGTAATTTTTCCAGCTTTATAATCAGCAATCAGTTGTTTTGATGCTTCAAGTTGGCTGTCTGTTGCGAATAGTGTCCTGTGTTTAAAAAGGTGATTAATGTGAGCGAAAAATCCATCCCAATAACAACAAAACGACGTGATTGACACGTCCAATGCAATATGAACTGGTATAAAAGTATAATTTCCGGTACCTCATATCCGTAACCTCAATGAAATGCCTCAATCTTCCAAGATATGAATCCTGCGAGTAGCGGGGTTTTGCTACAAAGTACAGGTAAGTTCCAGTCAGTTTCTTGACGCCATCGTTCAGTAAACTTACATATGTCAATCATCGTAGTCTGCTCTGCCATCGCTTGGAAGGTCTTCTAAGTGGCAGCTGATTCAACGAAATATGGAGGACGAATTTGGGTTGTCCAAGCTTCTTAAGGAAGTGTCCATACAGCCCAAAGGAGACTCTCGGCAAGCTTGGAATTCATTGACACGGGGAGAAGATAGTGTCGCTGCTCAATTCTTGTTTGGAAACCCCGCAACAATCCCATCATCATCGAACAAAGAAGCGTCAAAGCATCGACAGCCGCAGGTGCAGACCTCTTCAGAGAATAGGAAGCCAGATTTGAGTAGAATGCCTGCTGCGGATCTTGTAGATTTGCTTGAACGGACCGAGAGATATGTGTCAACTGGGTACTGGAATGAAGTTGGTGCTGAAAGCTCTGGCAATTCTATACTAAACCTTCGTTTCTACTATCATCGTAGTCTTGGCGGTGAAGATATGAAGCGCTACGCTGAACGTGTTCGGCAGCAACTCCAACTCAAAACCGGATCATTAGATCTCGACGATATCACCAACAAGGTGAAATCCATGAATGTAGCAGACGATGGCAAGACTATGCGGCAACGGATACGGGAACGTATAAAGACGCCGGATAAAATTGGGAAGATGAATATGGTGTCGGGGGAAGAGAAGCTTCGGGTTGATCGGCTGCATGAGGAGAGGAAGGCTGTAAGTTGTGTTTGAGTTTCTTGCGGTGGACGGGGCATTTTACTGATGCTGTGTTTGCTAATTAAAGGCGTACGAAATGCAATTGGCTGCTCAACAAATGACCAAACCTACGACATCGTCAAAGATGGTTGTGGATTCTTCTGAAACTACGTAAGGCTTGCTTTGTAGACTCGCAGTACAATGAAGCGACGACTCTAATACCTCCCTAATGTAGGCATGATGAATTCAATGACGAATCTGATGAAGATGACGGAGAAGCAGAAGACGCTAATGAAGACGATGCAGGTCAAGATGATGACCAAGGAATGGAGCCTGGATCTCACGATTAGACGCTCAAATTGCACTGGAGGGTTAAATTAAGTAGCATTCGCATGTAGGAACAGAAGTGACCAAGGCTTTTGGCAATGTCGCACTCACATTTGGTGTAGTGCTTTGTACTGTATGTAACTCGTAATATGCATGATGATATTGTCATTGAAATAATGTTGTGACTGCTTTATAACGAAACAAGGCCTCAATGAAACGGTGCATACGTTAAAAGAGTACGGATAAAGCGAGCCCCAAAAGTATCCCTTAAAGTAAGGCCAGAAAGAGAGTCAGAGAAATCATATGCTTGCATTCACAGTATTGGGATCGATGTATCAGTGCCTACTTCGCAGAAAGCTCACTAAGGAGAGTGCCGTTCACAAAAATCTGCCGTTCCTGGTACTGCAGAGGGGTTGCAGGTTTACTTTCCTTGGCCCACGTAACCCGAGCATACCAAACTACCGCGCAGAGCAGCCTTGGTCTCATTCACCACAATATTTTGAATGTGATGAATGACCTGAACCCTTTGTTTTACTCAATGCGTCACAGGAAGCGACCCTCATACCATGACTCGAGCGTGTGACGATTCAGAGGTGGTGGCTAGGAGGAGTCGCTCCTTGTACCGTAATATGCGTACGTTGCGAACAACTAGGAGGCGTTTACTTGCACGAGGTGTAAAGGAGACAATGCCGCGCTCCGTGTTGGAGATGGTTGATAGTATGTTTTCAGCCATTTCTAGTGTCATCGAAATAGTTAGAGATCATGCGTAATGTTGGGGAAAGTAATGCAGTTTCGACTTTTGGATGCCGCAAATAATGTTATGCAGCAAATGGGCACGACCAACAATAGGGGAGACATCATTGACTTCACTAAAGCATTTAAAGATCAAGCCAGTTACTTGCAGCTCAATGTTCACTTTCACTTTGGATGTTGTCAGCCATTCTTTGGATGTTCAGTCACAAATCACGTATTGTGTCGGGTAAGATGGCGTAGACGAGGACAAACGCCATGCATCTTCAATGCCTAGTGTTCGTCCAGGATACTAGCTATCTAGTTTCGTTGGCGTAAGCAGTCAGTCGCAAGTCTTAATCAGGACCGAGGTGCAGATGATGAGCAACATATGATGAGCAACATATGAAACTACATATAGTAGTACGATAGTACGACTTTTGGGATTCAATACCGGACCTCAGATGTAAAATATATCGCGTCCGAATACAGCAATCTAGTTTTCTAGTTTCCTTGCCAAACCTCCCAACACCTAACACTGTACTCTGTAACGTGTTGTAAGCCGGTTTTAAGTATAATAACACGTATACTCTCTATGATATTCACAAGTTAAAGCTCATGCAATACGTAATTTTATCTTAATTCGCCTTGTGCTGACCATACGAGCAGTGTCGTCACCATCCGTTGACATTACGCTTACAACGTAAACCATCTTGATTCGGCTTGATACAATATTCACTGCAGCTACAGTAAGTGCAAACCAAGTCACATAACAAACAATCTCGCTATAGACCCTAACTCGTTCTTCTTATATATTCAGGTCGATGGAAAGAAATGGCAGCATAGGCATGTTTTCAACACCGTCTGCTTCTAGAAACCAAGGAGGAGATGGCATATTGGGAATGAATGGATTTTATCCTAAATCCTCCCAATCTGCTGTAAATCCAAGTCCGTTCCAACAAAATCATCAACTCCAGCAACAACAGCATTATGGAGGCCAGCAGAATGGCGGTTATCAGCAGCCATATGGACAGGGCTATGCACAGCAGTATCCAAATGGATATAATCACGCAAACGGCATACCGATACCTCATCATCATCAGTATGGCCAACAATATCCGAATAATAATAATAACTACCAACAGCACAATCCATACAATCAAGGAGGTGGATGGCAGTCGCAGCAACAGCAACATCAATCACTATCGCAGTATCATCAGCATCCACTCTACCACCCGCCACCAAACCCATATAATATCCAGCCATCACCACCAAAGGAATCAGACAAATTCCTGCCCTCATTCACACTCGGTAATCTGGGAGCAGACAGTCTAGCTCCTCTCCCTCGCACACGCCAACGATCTGCAGACTATGGATCACCCATGCTCGCATCACCTACTGGATCAGCGCCAAATCAGCCATGGTCATACATCCCCCGATCTGTTTCCCCGACAATGTCGTATAACCGAAACTCGTATAATGCGGACGAGTATGGAGAACAGTATAGCAATAGCCCGTCTGGATCGCCGTCGAGGCATTATAGTGGGGGTAGTGCATCGGGTGAAGCACCACCCCCTGCTAGTAGCTTGTATGAGTCGGCGTCGGCTATAATATCGAATCGTATGCCTTCTGCTGCTAGTACAAGCATGGGTGGTATGCTAGGTATGTCTTATTCAAGGCATAAAAAACCTTATGGAACCGTGTACGATGAGCTAATACACACTCGTTTCATCTTATAGGAGCTACTCAAGTGTACCCAACAATGAACCCAGCTCCTCCTCTGAATCGTCCAGCATCACCCTCAAATCCATTCCGATCTCCAGCTGCTGCTGCTGCACCACAATCTACAACCATCATTGTAACTGGATGCCCTGAAGCCTACAAATCCCAACTCGAAGGCCACTTAAAAAGCTTTGGTGAAATCATACACATGGAACAAGGTGGCAACTGGGTCGAAGTAACATATCGCACATATGAGCAAGCAGAAACCGCTAGACTCAGGTTAGATGGTGAAACAGCTGGTGCTTATAGAATCGCCTGCCAAATAGCGGCTCCTAAAACAGGATTATCGAATATCGTTTCGTCTACAACCACTGCGAGTCCTACTGGTCTAGGAAGTCTCATGCTGAATGGATCTGCCTCGTCAACGTCAGCTGGAGGTGCTGCGAGGAGGCCAATACCATCCAGCAGTAATAGCGGTGCCTCTGGATCGGCAGCAACGCCATATACATTATTGGATGCATCATCAGCATCGTCGGCTAGAACAGCACACACACCATCGTCGATGCCTGTAGGAATACCAGTCAATCCGAGACCAGCTACGCCCAGACAACCACAACAAGGGTATGCTATAGGTCCTTCGTCATCCGCTAATGGTAACATAGAAGACGTCATGGCTGCTGTTAGACCCAGTAGTGGTGGGTTATGGCAAAGGGCTTCCGAGTTGTTGTTTGGTTGGTAGTAAAACATCAACAACAACTACTTTTTTAAAAAATGTACATTTTTAAACAATGGCTAAAAAGTATATTTGCATCAAACTTATATCTATGTGTGTCTATGGCTTTTCATGATTGTCCCTCTATGTAAATATGTGTCTCTGCAAGTTTCATCATGTAATTGTCCTCTTTATTGTTTTTCTTCTATTTAGATTGCCTACGCTCCCGATACTCATCACTCTGCATCTCATGCAGCCTCGATATCGCCCTCTTTGCCGCAAACTTGACCTCCCTCACAGGCGCCGACTCCTCCTCACTCCTCGCCAGACTCGTTGCTAGACTCCTGCCCACCAGCCCCGTCGCACTCCATTCCATATTATCCACAAACGTATTCGCCGCCGACGACGATGCTCCACCGCCCCTCCTAACCGATATCTCGATACTATCATCAGTCGTGCCTTTAACAGTATTGCTCGGCAGCGCGACGTTTCCAAACGTCTCTTCTATACTCCCCGACGCCGATACGACAACCCGTGTCCCATCCTCATACGCAACATCCACAAACGTGATCACCCGTCTCACGACATCCATGGCCGAGATGACGGACGTGTCGCCGACGCTCAGGAGCGGGAAGCCGTCAATGAATATTCCACCTTTACCATACTTTTGGCAGATTGATGTATAGTCGGATGCGCCATATGGGGTTTGGAAGAGCTGGGCGAATGTGAAGCGTGCTGTTGTTGGTGTTGCGAGTGGGATTTCGATGGTGCGGCCGGGAGGCACGGGGAGGGTGGTTGGAATGGGTGTGTAGGGACCACGTGCGGATGTGTAGGTGGATTCGAAGGAGGTGAGTGTGGAAGGTGATGTTGGGTGGAACCAGTTTTGGGAGGAGGTGGAGGCGGCGCGTTTTAGGAGGCGGTAGTCGGGGCCTGATGACATGTCGTGCACCTATGTAAGGGTAAAAGTACGTAGGAGTAGAGCATGTTGCGAAACTCGCAAGGATACAAGTCAAATACCTCACATCGCTCCTGCAGCGTCTTAATAAACGGCACAAACAGCCCCCTATTCAGCCCATTCTCATACAGACCCTCCGGCCTCCTATTGCTAGTCGTAACGAGTGTACCCCCAGCCTTGAATATCGAGTTAAACAACCCCTGCAATATCATAGCATCCGCTATATCCGTAACCTGGAACTCATCAAGTGCTAGAATGGGTGTCTGCTCAGCTATCCGTGCACCGATCGTGACGAGCGAGCCCTGGTATTCTCGTCTAGCACGTAGTTCGTGCTGTTGGGCGTGCACGCTGCGCATGAATTCGTGGAAGTGGGTGCGTCGTGAGGGGAGGTGGGCTTGGAGGGTTGCGGTGAAGAATATGTCCATGAGCATGGATTTACCGGTGCCGACTGTGCCGCAGATGTAGAGGCCGCGGATTGTGGGGTGGTGATGGAGGTGGTTTTCTAATAGTGAGTATTAAAGGTAGTGTCAAGACACGAATTGTTGAGCGGCGATGCGTTGACTGGGACTCTGAAAGCAAGAAACTCAAAGTTCTCGGTTGTTTAGTTTCCATGATCATAGATCTTTGCCAAAATCCGACTTTTCTTATGGAGTTGAATTGCAATCGACCACCATTCAAACAAGCAGCGAAACTCACTAGCAGTATAATGGTTGAAAAGCTCATGAAAAAGCGTATCGAGATGCCCAATAACCCGTTCTTGAGAAGGGTCGCGCCGAAGCTTGCCATCTTGGATCTGGCTCGAGTAGATGCTCAGCGGTGTGATGGCAGGAGAGGCCTAATGACGACGAGAGTGAGGAAGCATGGGTCAGTCGATGATTTTAACACGATAATTACGGTCTTTGATGGATGATCACTCGATCGACAATTGGACAAAAATATCAAGAAACTTGCCTTCGCTACTTGACTGCTATTCCATCGTTTGCGAGTGAGTTGCTGAGATCTGCATATGCAGCAGAGTCTTCTCAGCTGATTCGTCTTCCTATAGGCCTGGATAGTCATGAGAGCCTCGTTCGCTCTAGTTGAGCTCGCTTTATTGCTAACGTTGACGCTGATCGTGACATTGGACAGTGTGAACTGCCAAGAAGACATCCCAACATGGTGCGGCAAACCATATAAGAAGGGCCAACAAGATCCAGGTCTCGTATCTCCTCCATTACCACCGAAAAACACGACATTAGTCCTGCAAGTCAAACCGAAAATCCAACCATATACGAATGAGACGGAAGGTGCTTTTATAGTGATTTATAATGGAGGTGTTGGTAAAAGTCAGAAATGGAGTGAGAATCGTAGCTCGTATGTGTTTAGGTGTGTGGCTGCGGATATGGGGATGGAATTTGTCAATTTGGTGATGGAATTACGCAAAGATGGCGATGAGGTCGAAGTATTCTTTTCTCTGGATACCTTTGAAAGGAGATTGAATCCGCATAGTCTTACAGCCACCTTGTCGGATCTAATCTCGAATGAAACAGTCGCAACGCAAACTGTCAACATGTCAGTCCTCCCTGCCGTCAACCCGTTTGGAGGATCTATAACGAAGCTGCTCATTCCGGAAGGCTATATAGTAACCGATAGCACAGAAGAAGCCGTATTATACCAATACGGCTATTATACCTCGTCGCCGTGGCTGTTTGAGATGCCGTATAAACGAGTCGTCACGATGGCCAAGGCCGATAATACCATGATACATCCAGTACCGCCGTATCAGGATGCTGCCGCCATGCATGTCTTGTTTGATGCTGCTGAGGCTGCTGATTTGACGATCATGTATGACATGCGTCATACATTTAGGAATCTGACAGCTGTCAGAGAGCAGGTCTTGGAGTTTCGGCGCCGTAAATCGCTAGCTGTTTGGTATACGGCTGATGAGCCTGATGTGAGTGTTATTGTCTTGAAATGCCCTGTCTTTTACGTGTTTCTTGAAGACAAAGCTCTTCACTGTTCGAATCACATTCTCAAACCAAATTCATATTCACACTTAGGGAGTCTCGGATAGCCCTGATATAACAAGAGCCGCATATGAACTCATAAAAGAACTGGATCCATATCACCCAGTCGCATTAGTGCTAAACTGTCTCGCACTGCCCGCATACTATACACACTCGGCCGATATATTACTGACAGATCCATATCCTGTCGGTATAAACGCTACCTGGTCGACTCTCCACGATACAGTCTGTAATGCCACGTATGGAGACTGTGGCTGTGATGGGTGTGAAGGACGACTGATGGACGTTGCTACTCGTCTACGAACCTTTAAAGCAGAATTGGCTCCTATAGATAGACATAAACCTCTATGGGCTGTACTGCAAGGATTTGGGAAGGAAGCGTATTGGTCGCATTGGCCAAACGAGAAGGAGATCCGAGTGATGGTGTATTTAGCATTGATGAATGACGCGAAAGGGATTTTGTACTGGTTCCATCCACAACCTACATATCCAGAAGTATTTGAAGCTACAGGTCGTGCTGGTAGAGAAGTCGCTAGATTCGGACCTGAGATCTTGCAGGGAACTCGTCTGAATGTCGTGATGGTGGAGGGTCATATCGAAGCTGCAGCTTGGCTTCTGAAGAGTGGTCGGGTATTCTTGATGCTTGTCAACCCTGATTCTCACACTATACCGTGGTTTCGTCTCAGGATTGAAACTGAAGGTGTCTTTGATCTCAATGGGGTTGATGAATATTGCTTTGTGAATAATGTTGAGGTGAATGTATATGATGACTCTGTATTTGGGAGAGAATTCCCGCCAGAAGAAGTCTTTCATAGGTATATAATGCCAGAGGCTCTGGTTTCTGCTGTACATTATGAGGATTATCAGCAGGTGGTAATAAATTGAATCTGTTTGCAAAAATTTCAATTTCGTCTTTTTGTTGATTGGAATGCAAAGAAGCCTTTGCCTGCAACGAGCTTTTCGCGATCTGATGCAGTTAATTTCAAGCACGGATGCCCACGTTGACGAATGTGTTGAAATGAGACCTCGATGTGTATTGTCGAACAAATTAAAGTAGACTGTCTGTGCACACGAAGCAACATGGACCTTAAGAATCGGGCTGGCATATTCCATGCTTGTACGATCTGATTCTCACACTATACCATGTTGTCCTCTCACGAATGAGGCTGAAGACCCTGAAGGCGTTCACAAATAGAATGGGATTGATGCCCCTCTGGTTTGTGAGTAATGCGAAGGTGAAAGTGTGTGATAAATTCGTTATTTGGAATCTTCCATGGATATATTACGCCAGAGCGAGACTGGGGTTGACCTGTGCAGTATGAGGATTATCAACAAGTCGTCATAAATTGAGCCTTTTGCAAAGATTTTATTTTATCCGTTTTGTTGGGCTTTTGGAGAGCGCCGAAGAATCTTGTTCCTTCCTTTCGCGCTTCAAAGTTGAATATGCTTATTGAAAAAAAACTT
The DNA here is from genome assembly GCF_006535985.1 of Synchytrium microbalum. Lineage (NCBI taxonomy): Eukaryota > Fungi > Chytridiomycota > Chytridiomycetes > Synchytriales > Synchytriaceae > Synchytrium > Synchytrium microbalum. Next base: position 168,841 of record NW_022158393.1, on the reverse strand, counting down.
GTTTGGGTTTGGTGCGGGACACCTAGACTGCGGATTCGAACAGGCTTCAGGACTAACAAGGAATAGTGACCAGGGATTACCAATTCAGGTACTCAAAGTCCGCGGTATAGACACAGACACCCTATCTCCTAAGCAAGCTGCCAGACGTTCCACAGATTGAAAAAAATACAGGTTTGTTCGCTGTTGCACCGTACCTTGAGGGTTCCCTCCGAAATAAATGTTGAACGCAAACGTAATTCCAGTAACATA